>NW_028197107.1:20000-25563 GCF_037176805.1 Vigna unguiculata | reverse complement strand
AATTAGGCAAAAAATCGATTAGAGAGAGTCCGTTAATGGGTTTTACTTCTCTAGGTATATATTTATACCTATAATTTTCTGTTTTGACCATATCGCACTATGTATCATTTGATAATCCAATGAATCTCTGATTCTTTGTTTGACCAAATAGACTTTTTTTTTTTTAATGGAGCAATATCAAGCATATTTAGAACTCCGTAGATCTCGATACCAGGACATCCTATACCCACTTTTTTTTCGGGAATCTATTTATGGACTAGCTTATGCTCATGAGTCCTTTTTTATAGAAAATGTCGATTATAACAATAAATTTAGTTTACTAATTGTAAAACGTTTAAGTACTCGAATGTATCAACAGACTCATTTCATTCTTTTTGTTAATGATTCTAAAAAAAATACTTTTGTGGGTTATAATTATCATTTTTTTTCTCAAATAATATTAGAAGGTTTTGGTATCGTCGTGGAGATTCTATTTTCTCTACAATTATTTAGCTCTTCCTTAAGGGGATTAGAAATCGTAAAATCTTATAAAAATTTTCAATCAATTCATTCGATCTTTCCCTTTTTCGAAGATCAACTGATATATTTAAATCATAAGTCAGATATACGAATACCCTATCCTATCCATCTGGAAATCTTGGTTCAAATCCTGCGATATTCGATAAAAGATGTCTCTTTCTTTCATTTAATAAGGTTGTTTTTTTATTACTATTATAATTGGAATAGTCTTTTTCCTCCAAAAAAATGGATTTTTACTTTTTTTTCAAAAAGGAATCGAAGAATTTTCTTGTTCCTATATAATTTATATGTATGGGAATATGAATCTATCTTTCTTTTTCTACGTAACAAATCCTCTCAGTTACAGTTAAAACATTTTCGCGTTTTTTTTGAGCGAATTTTTTTCTATGAAAAAATAAAACATCTTGTAGAAGTATCTACTAAGAATTGTTCATATACTTTCTTCTTCTTTAAGGATACTTTCATCCATTATGTTAGATATCAAGGAAAATCAATTCTGGTTTTAAAGAATACTCCTTTTTTGATAAATAAATGGAAATACTATTTTATATATTTATGGCAATGTCATTTTGATATTTGGGCTGGACTAGAAACGATCTATATAAACGAATTATCTCAGTATTCATTTCACTTTTTAGGCTATTTTTTAAGTATTCCACTAAATCTTTCAGTAGTACGAAGTCAAATGTTGCAAAATTCATTTCTTATTAAAATTGTTATAAAAAAACTTGATACAATAGTTCCCATTATTCCTCTAATGAGATCATTGGCTAAAACAAAATTTTGTAATGTAATGGGTCATCCTATTAGTAAGCCGGTTTGGGCCAATTTATCTGATTTTGATATTATTGACCGGTTTTTGCGCATATGCAGAAATTTTTCTCATTATTACAATGGATCTGCAAAAAAAAAGAGTTTCTATCAAATAAAATATATACTTCGGTTTTCTTGTATAAAAACTTTGGCTCGTAAGCATAAAAGTACTGTGCGCATTTATTTGAAAAAATTAAGTTCAGAAAAATTATTGCAAGAATTTTTTACAGAAGAAGATCTTTTTTCTTTGATTTTTCCAAGAACTTCTTTTACTTTGCGTAGGTTTTATAGAGGTCGTATTTGGTATTTGGATATTCTTTTAAGAAACGATTTCGTCAATTATTTATAATTGAAAATAGGTTATGTTATTTTTTAAATCGGTGTAAATTGATAAAACGAACTTCCTTCTTTTTATTCAATGAGGATAAAAAAATCATTTTTTTTAGTCTTCTATATCTATATATAGGATTTTGAAATGCTCATGTAGTCAGAGTCAAGATTCGGGGTTAATGAATTAAATATTATATTTCACTTTCTTAGAGTCTTTTGCTAGGCAAGTAATTAAGGTTTAGATGTATACATAGGGAAAGCCGTGTGCAATGAAAACTGCAAACACGGCTTGGGGAGGGATTTTTTCTTGTTTTATTCTATTGTTGAATTTTATTCAAGAATAAATTATCTACTTCATCCGACTAGTTCCGGGTTCAAGTCCCGGGCAACTCATTTTTGTAGATCGATGTTGTATTATATCTATATTTCTATTCTCTATTTCTATAAATAGAATGATATATAGAAAATAAACTTTTTTTATGAATCAATGAAATGGGATAAACAAGGTAAATTCGGATAAACCGAAATGAATAAGAACATACTAATGAATAAGAACATACTATGGATATTAGTATTGGTTGACACTGGTATATAAGTCATGTTATACTGTTGAATAACAAGTCCTCAAATTCTCGCATTATAGAGAATTTTTGTGCTTGGGAGTCCCTAATGATTAAATGAACCAAGATTTTACCATGACTGCAATTTTAGAGAGACGCGAGAGCGAAAGCCTATGGGGTCGCTTCTGTAATTGGATAACCAGCACCGAAAATCGTCTTTACATTGGATGGTTTGGTGTTTTGATGATTCCTACTTTATTGACTGCAACTTCTGTATTTATTATCGCTTTTATCGCTGCCCCTCCAGTAGATATTGATGGTATTCGTGAGCCTGTTTCTGGATCTCTACTTTATGGAAACAATATCATTTCTGGTGCGATTATTCCTACTTCTGCGGCTATAGGTTTGCATTTTTATCCGATCTGGGAAGCAGCTTCTGTTGATGAGTGGTTATACAACGGCGGTCCTTATGAACTAATTGTTCTACACTTCTTACTTGGTGTAGCTTGCTACATGGGTCGTGAGTGGGAACTTAGTTTTCGTCTGGGTATGCGTCCTTGGATTGCTGTTGCATATTCAGCTCCTGTTGCAGCCGCTACTGCTGTTTTCTTGATCTATCCTATTGGTCAAGGAAGCTTTTCGGATGGTATGCCTCTAGGAATTTCAGGTACTTTCAATTTTATGATTGTATTTCAGGCTGAGCATAATATTCTTATGCATCCATTTCACATGTTAGGTGTAGCTGGTGTATTCGGCGGCTCCCTATTCAGTGCTATGCATGGTTCCTTGGTAACTTCTAGTTTGATCAGGGAAACCACAGAAAATGAATCCGCTAATGAAGGTTACAGATTTGGTCAAGAGGAAGAAACTTATAATATTGTAGCTGCTCATGGTTATTTTGGCCGATTAATCTTCCAATATGCAAGTTTCAACAATTCTCGTTCTTTACATTTCTTCCTAGCTGCTTGGCCTGTAGTAGGTATTTGGTTTACCGCTTTAGGTATCAGCACTATGGCTTTCAACTTAAATGGTTTTAATTTCAACCAATCCGTAGTTGATAGTCAAGGTCGTGTAATAAATACCTGGGCTGATATTATTAACCGAGCTAACCTTGGTATGGAAGTAATGCATGAACGTAATGCTCATAATTTCCCTCTAGATCTAGCTGCGATGGAAGCTCCATCTGTTAATGGATAAAATTTTGATCTTAATTTAAAGTAGACGAGTTTTTGTTTAAAAATAAAGGAGCAATATCAACTTTGTTAATATTGCTCCTTTATATTGGATATTGGATTAGTAATCTTTTTTTTAGATTTCTATAGATTTATACATACGTTTTTGATTGATTTAATGATTCCTTATCTTTTTTTTTTTCCTTTGTTAGAAAAAAAAGGATAATGAAAAGGTAGAATTTGAGATATAGATCATTTTTACTATAAGGGCGGATGTAGCCAAGTGGATCAAGGCAGTGGATTGTGAATCCACCATGCGCGGGTTCAATTCCCGTCGTTCGCCCATATCTATATATAGATAGATATAGATATTGTTTAGGTTTTCAAGTATAAATCTGAAATAAAGAAAAATGGCTACTTCTAAAACTTATAAGTACGAATTCTTCAAAATAATAATTATTACAAAAGATATATTTTTGAGATAAAATAGATACATTTATCTATTTCACAAAAAAAGAATATATCCATATCGTGGTTTCCTCTTATAATACCTCAGGTGCTAATGAAACTATTTTAGTGAAATTTAACTGTCTCAATTCCCGGGCGATTGCGCAAAAGATTCGAGTTCCTTTTGGATTTCCTTCTTGATCAATTATAACTGCAGCATTATCATCATACTGAATTATTATACCGTTGCTACGTTTTAGTTGTTTACAAGTACGTACAATTACAGCTCTGATCACTTCAGATTTTTCTAAGTTCGTATTTGGTACTGCTTGTTTGATTACAGCAACAACAATGTCGCCAATATAAGCATATCGTCGATTACTAGCTCCTAGGATTCGAATACACATCAGTTCACGTGCTCCGCTGTTATCCGCTACATTCAAATGAGTTTGAGGTTGAATCATATCATTTTTTTATTATTTCAATCTAAAAAAGGAAGTAAAAATATTTTGTGTTCAAAAAAAAAGGAACCTATTATTGCCTTTTTTCTTTTCATTCTAAAGACCTATTTTCTTTGGTTCTCTTTTATTATCCTGAAATAATGAATTGAGTTCGTATCGGCATTTTGGATGATGCTATTGAAATAGCCTTTCTTGCTATATTTTCTGGTACTCCACCCATTTCATAAAGTATTTTCCCAGGTTTAACAACAGCTACCCAATATTCGGGAAATCCTTTTCCTGAACCCATACGTGTTTCAGTAGGTCTTACTGTAACCGGTTTGTCTGGAAAAATACGTACCCATATTTGTCCACCTCGGCGAACATTTCTTGACATTGCCCGCCGTCCCGCTTCTATTTGTCTAGATGTTATCCAAGCTGGCTCAAGTGCCTGAAGAGCATATCTTCCGAAGCAAATATTATTACCTCGATAGGATATTCCCTTCATTCTTCCTCTATGTTGTTTACGAAATCTGGTTCTTTGGGGGTTATAATTGATGGTTGTTTTTCAATTCCATCTTTATTACAGAACCGTACATGAGATTTTCACCTCATACGGCTCCTCGCGAATGAAGTAATTCAAATATCTATATCTATATGGATATAGATTCTATCTAATCGATAAAATAATAGAAATAGTCATATGTTTAGTAAATAACGAAATCTCGGTATTTTTTGAGATTTCATACAATCTTCGAAATTTTTAGATCTTGTTTTCAATATCGATTCTTAGAATTGGCAAAAATATAAAAAAATTCAATAAAAGAAAAATTCTCGCGGGCGAATATTTACTCTTTTATTCTCAAATTCAGATGTAATGAAATTCAGATGTTAATGTAGGGTACAACTCCTAAAAAATGGATTGTTTTTAGGTTTCTTCCGCCATCCCACCTAAGAAATCATTAAGATTTGTTTTCTTTAAGATTTTTTTAATAAAATCTTAAGTCTTAAGTATTTGCAGGTTTCGTCGTTCCCATCGCCTCTCGATTAATGGTTAGGTTTTAATTCGACAATGGAGCCTTTCTCATAGCTAAAAATTAATAAAATTTTTTTAGAATAGAATATTCATTTCTTTTTTCGTGAATCAATATTATCAGTTTTTCTTGATTCAGAGCTCTTAATTTATTGACATTAAAAATAAAAAAAAATATATATATATTATTCTTTTTTATTTTTAAGGATGCTTTAATACACTATCTTTTCTGAGATGACCCATAGACCT
>NW_028197107.1:10000-15000 GCF_037176805.1 Vigna unguiculata | reverse complement strand
CGCTGGAATTGAGATCTCATTCAAAGAGAAAGATATCAAATATCTGGAGTTCCTTTTTGTATATTATATGGATGATCCGATCCGTAAGGACCATGATTGGGAATTTTTTGATCGTCTTTCCCCGAGAAAGAGGCGAAACATAATCAACTTGAATTCGGGACAGCTATTCGAAATCTTAGTGAAAGACTGGATTTATTATCTCATGTTTGCTTTTCGTGAAAAAATACCAAAGGAAGTGGAGGGTTTCTTCAAACAACAAGGGACTGGGTCAATTATTCAATCAAATGATATTGAGCATGTTTCGCATCTCTTCTTGAGAAACAAGCGGGCTATTTCTTTGCAAAATTGTGCTCAATTTCATATGTGGCAATTCCGTCAAGATCTCTTCGTTAGTTGGGGGAAGAGTCCGCACGAATCGGATTTTTTGAGGAACATGTCACGAGAGAATTGGATTTGGTTAGACAATGTGTGGTTGGGAAACAAGGATCGGTTTTTTAGCAAGGTACGGAATGTATCATCAAATCTTCAATATGATTCCACGAGATCTAGTTTCATTCAAGTAACGGATTCTAGCCAATTGAAAGGATCTTCTGATCAATCCAAGGATTCTTTCGATTCCATTAGGAATGAGGATTCGAAATATCACACATTGATCAATCAAAGAGAGATTCAACAACTAAAAGAAAGATCGATTCTTTGTTGGGATCCTTCCTTTCTTCAAACGGAACGAACAGAGATAGAATCAGAGCGATTCCTTAAAATCCTTTCTGGATATTCCTCAATGTGCCGACTATTCATGGAACGTGAGAAGCAGATGAATAATCATCTGCTTCCGGAAGAAATCGAAGAATTTTTTGGGAATCCTGCAAGAGCCACTCGTTCTTTTTTCTCTGACAGATGGTCAGAACTTCATCTGGGTTCGAATCCTACTGATAGGTCTACTAGAGATCAGAAATTGTTGAAAAAAGAACAAAAGAAACATCTTGCTTTTTCCAGGCGATCGGAAAAGAAAGAAATAGTGAATTTATTCAAGATAATTATGTACTTACAAAATACCGTCTCAATTCATCCTATTTCATCCTATCGAGGATGTGATATGGTTCCAAAGGGTGAACTGGACAGTTCCAATAAGATTTCATTCTTGAACAAAAATCCATTTTGGGGTTTATTTCATCTATTCCATGACCGGAACAGGGGGAGATACACGTTACACCACGATTTTGAATCAGAAGATATATTTCAAGAAATGGCAGATCTATTCACTCTATCAATAACCGAGCCGGATCTGGTGTATCATAAGGAATTTGATTTTTCTATGGATTCCTCCGGATTGGATCAAAAACATTTCTTGAATGAGTTATTGAACTCCAGGGATGAATCGAAAAAGCACTCTTTATTGGTTCTACCTCCTCTTTTTTATGAAGAGAATGAATCTTTTTATCGAAGGATCATAAAAAAATGGGTCCAGACCTCTTGCGGAAATAATGTGGAAGATCCAAAACCTAAAATAGTTGTATTTGCTAGCAACAACATAATGGAGGCAGTCAATCAATATAGATTGATCCGAAATCTGATTCAAATCCAATATAGCACCCATGGTTACATAAGAAATGTATTGAATCGATTCAATTGCAACTTCGAATATGGAATTCAAAGGTATCAAATAGGAAATGATACTCTGAATCATCGAACTAGAATGAAATACACGATCAACCAACATTTATCAAATTTGAAAAAGAGTCAGAAGAAGTGGTTCGATCCTCTTATTTTGATTTCTCGAACGGAGAGATCTATGAATTGGGATCCTAATGTATATAGATACAAATGGTCCAATGGGAGCAAGAATTTCCAGGAACATTTGGACTATTTCATTTCTGAGCAGAATAGCCGTTTTCAAGTAGTGTTCGATCGATTACATATTAATCAATATTCGATTGATTGGTCTGAGGTTATCGACAAAAAAGATTTGTCTAAGTCACTTTGTTTATTTTTGTCCAAGTTACTTCTTTTTTTGCCCAAGTTTCTTCTCTTTTTGTCTAACTCACTTCCTTCTTTTTTATTTGTGAGTTTTGGGGGTATCCCCATTCATAGGTCCGAGATCCACATCTATGAATTGAAAGGTCCGAATGATCCACTCTGTAATCAGTTATTAGAATCAATAGGTCTTCAAATCTTTCATTTGAAAAAAAGGAAACCCTTATTATTGGATGACCAAGATACTTCCCAAAAATCGAAATTCTTGATCAATGGAGGAACAATATCACCATTTTTGTTCAATAAGATACCAAAGTGGATGATTGACTCATTCCATACTAGAAAGAATCGCAGGAAATCTTTTGATAACACAGATTCCTATTTCTCAATGATATCCCACGATCCAGACAATTGGCTGAATCCCGTGAAACCATTTCATAGAAGTTCATTGATATACTATTTTTATAAAGCAAATCGACTTCGATTCTTGAATAATCAATATCACTTCTGCTTCTATTGTAACAAAAGATTCCCTTTTTATGTGGAAAAGGCCCGTATCAATAATTATGATTTTACGTATGGACAATTCCTCAAAATCTTGTTCATTCGCAACAAAATCTTTTCTTTTTGCGATGGTCAAAAAAAACATGCTTTTTTGAAGAGAGATACTATTTCACCAATCGAGTTACAGGTATCTAACATATTGATACCTAACGATTTTCCGCAAAGTGGCGACGAAGGGTATAACTTCTACAAATCTTTCCATTTTCCAATTCGATACGATCCATTCGTTCGTGGAGCTATTTACTCGATCGCAGACATTTCTGGAACACCTCTAACAGAGGGACAAATAGTCCATTTTGAAAAAACTTATTGTCAACCTCTTTCAGATATGAATATACCTGATTCAGAAGGGAAGAACTTGTATCAGTATCTCAATTTCAATTCAAACATGGGTTGGATTCACACTCCATGTTCTGAGAAATATTTACCATCCGAAAAAAGGAAAAAACGGAGTTCTTGTCTACAAAAATGCCTTGAGAAAGGTCAGATGTATAGAACCTTTCAACAAGATAGTGTTTTTTCAACTCTCTCAAAATGGAATCTATTCCAAACATATATACCATGGTTCCTTACCTCGACGGGGTACAAATATCTAAATTTCATATTTTTAGATACTTTTTCAGACCTATTGCCGATACTAAGTAGCAGCCAAAAATTTGTATCCATTTTTCATGATATTATGCATGGGTCAGATATATTATGGCGAATTCGTCAGATTCCATTGTGTCTTCCACAATGGAATCTGATAAGTGAGATTCCGGGTAATTGTTTCCATAATCTTCTTCTGTCCGAAGAAATGACTCATCGAAATAATGAGTTACTATTGATATCGACACATCTGAGATCGCTAAATGTTCAGGAGTTCTTCTATTCAATCCTTTTCCTTCTCCTTGTTGCTGGATATCTCGTTCGTACACATCTTCTCTTTGTTTCTCGAGTCTATAGTGAGTTACAGACAGAGTTCGAAAAGGTAAAATCTTTGATGATTCCATCATACATGATTGAGTTGCGAAAACTTCTGGATAGGTATCCTACATCTGAACTGAATTCTTTCTGGTTAAAGAATATCTTTCTAGTTGCTCTGGAACAATTAGGAGATTCTCTAGAAGAAATACGGAGTTTTGCTTTTGGTAGCAACATGCTATGGGGTGGTGGTCCCGCTTATGGGGTCAAATCCATACGTTCTAAGAATAAATATTGGAATCTCATCGATCTCATAAGTATTATACCAAATCCCATCAATCGAATCGCTTTTTCGAGAAATACGAGACATCTAAGTCATCCAAGTAAAGCAATCTATTCCTTGATAAGAAAAATAAAAAACGTGAATGGTGATTGGATTGATGATCAAATAGAATCCTGGGTCTCGAACACTGATTCGATTGATGATAAAGAAAAAGAATTCTTGGTTCAGTTTTCTACCTTAACAACAGAAAAAAGGATTGATCAAATTCTATTGAGTCTTACTCATAGTGATCTTTTATCAAAGAATAACTCTGGTTATCAAATAAGTGAACAACCGGGAGCAATTTACTTACGATACTTAGTTGACATTCAAAAAAAGTATCTAATGATTTATGAATTCAATACATCCTGTTTAGTAGAAAGACGTATATTCCTTGCTAATTATCAGACAATTACTTATTCACACACCTTGTGGGGGGCTAATAGTTTGCATTTCCCATCTCATGGAAAACCCTTTTCGCTCCGCTTAGCCCTACCTCCCCCTAGTAGGGGTATTTTAGTGATAGGTTCTATAGGAACTGGACGATCCTATTTGGTCAAATACCTAGCGACAAACTCCTATGTTCCTTTCATTACAGTATTTCTGAACAAGTTCCTGGATAACAAGCCTAAGGGTTTTCTTATTGATAATAGTGACTATATTGATGATAGTGACGATATTGATGATAGTGACGATATTGATGATAGTGACGATAGTGACGATATCGACCGTGACCTTGATATGGAGCTGGAGCTTCTAACTATGATGAATACGCTAACTATGGATATGATGCCAGAAATAGACCGATTTTATATCACCTTTCACTTCGAATTAGCAAAAGCAATGTCTCCTTGCATAATATGGATTCCTAACATTCATGATCTGGATGTGACTGAGTCGAATTACTTATCCCTCGGTCTTTTAGTGAACTATCTCTCCAGGGATTGTGAAAGATGTTCCACTAGAAATATTCTTGTTATTGCTTCGACTCATATTCCCCAAAAAGTAGATCCAGCTCTAATAGCTCCGAATAAATTCAATACATGCATTAAGATACGAAGGCTTCTTATTCCACAACAACGAAAACACTTTTTCACTCTTTCATATACTAGGGGATTTCACTTGGAAAAGAAAATGTCCCATACTAATGGATTCGGGTCCACGACGATGGGTTCAAATGTACGAGATCTTGTAGCACTTAACAATGAGGCCCTATCGATTAGTATTATACAAAAAA
>NW_028197106.1:22500-61647 GCF_037176805.1 Vigna unguiculata | reverse complement strand
AACCGATGAGGGACGGTCATAATAAGGTTTACAAATCTTTTTCTGATATAATCGAGGGTAAAGAGGGAAGATTTCGCGAGACCCTACTTGGGAAACGGGTTGATTATTCAGGTCGTTCTGTCATTATTGTAGGTCCATCACTTTCATTACATAGATGTGGATTGCCCGGCGAAATAGCAATAGAACTTTTCCAGACATTTCTAATTCGTGATCTAATTCGAAAACATTTTGCTTCCAACATAGGAATTGCTAAGAGTAAAATTCGGCAAAAAGAACCGATTGTATGGGAAATACTTCAAGAAGTTATGCAGGGACATCCCGTATTGCTAAATAGAGCACCTACTCTGCATAGATTAGGTATACAGGCATTCCAACCCATTTTAGTAGAGGGGCGTGCTATTTGTTTGCATCCATTAGTTTGTAAGGGATTCAATGCAGACTTTGATGGCGATCAAATGGCTGTTCATGTGCCTTTATCCTTAGAAGCTCAAGCAGAAGCACGTTTACTTATGTTTTCTCATACAAACCTCTTGTCTCCAGCTATCGCGGATCCAATTTCTGTACCAACTCAAGATATGCTTATTGGACTTTACATATTAACGAATGGGAATCGTCGGGGTATTTCTTCAAATAGGTATAATCCACGTAATTGCAGAAATTTGAAAAATGAAAGAATTCCCCAAAAAAACTATAAGTATACGAAAAAAAAAGAACCTTTTTTTTGGAATTCCTATGATGCAATTGGAGCTTATCAACAGAAAAGAATAACCTTCGATAGTCCTTTGTGGCTCCGGTGGCGACTAGATCTACGCATTATTTCGTCAAGAGAAGTTCCTATCGAAGTTCACTATGAATCTTTAGGCACCTATCATGAAATTTATGGGCATTATCTAGTAGTAAGAAGTACAAAAAAACAAATTCGTTCTATTTACATTCGAACCAACGTAGGTCATATTTCTTTTTATCGAGAAATCGAAGAAGCTGTACAAGGTTTTTGCCGAGCCTATTCATATGGTATCTAATCATATAGATGGTTGTATCTAAGATAAACAAATTTATGATACTGGTGTAAATTCAAATCTTCATGATTTAACATTTAACAAGGATCTTAGTTTTTTAATTTCTCAATTTCTACACAAATTAAGATAAAGAAAAGGCAGTTTTTCAATCATTGACTCAAATCCATTGTTGAACTGAATGAATCCCACTGAGTGGAATAGGGAGGTACTTATGGCAGAACGGACCAATCTAATGTTTCACAATAAAGTGATAGGTGGAACTGCCATTAAACGACTTATTAGCAGATTAATAGATCACTTCGGAATGGCATATACATCACATATCCTGGATCAAGTCAAGACTCTGGGATTCCGCCAAGCTACGGCTACATCCATTTCATTAGGAATTGATGACCTTTTAACAATACCTTCGAAAGGATGGCTAGTCCGAGATGCTGAACACCAAAATTTGATTTTGGAAAAACAGCATCATTATGGAAATGTACATGCAGTAGAAAAATTACGCCAATCCATTGAGATATGGTATGCTACAAGTGAATATTTTCGACAAGAAATGAATCCTAATTTTAGAATGACCGATCCTTTTAATCCAGTCCATATAATGTCCTTTTCGGGAGCTAGAGGAAATGCATCTCAAGTACACCAATTAGTAGGTATGAGAGGATTAATGTCGGATCCACAAGGACAAATGATTGATTTACCTATTCAAAGCAATTTACGCGAAGGGCTATCTTTAACAGAATATATAATTTCTTGCTACGGAGCTCGTAAAGGGGTTGTAGATACTGCTGTACGAACATCAGATGCTGGATATCTTACACGTAGACTTGTTGAAGTGGTTCAACATATTGTTATACGTCGAACAGATTGTGGTACCATTCGAGGAATTTCAGTAAATACCCAGAATGAAACGATGCCGGAAAGTAGTTGGACACAAACATTAATTGGTCGTGTATTAGCAGACGATATATACAGAGGTTCACGATGCATTGCCATTAGAAATCTAGATATTGGAATTGGACTTTTCAATCGATTGAAAACCTTTCAAACACAACCAATATCTATACGAACTCCTTTTACCTGTAGGAATACATCTTGGATCTGTCGATTGTGTTATGGTCAAAGTCCTACTCAAGGTCACTTGGTGGAATTAGGAGAAGCTGTAGGTATTATTGCGGGCCAATCCATTGGAGAACCGGGCACTCAATTAACATTAAGAACTTTTCATACTGGCGGAGTATTCACAGGGGGGACTGCCGAACAGGTGCGAGCACCTTATAATGGAAAAATTAAATTCAATGAGGATTTGGTTCATCCTACACGTACACGTCACGGGCATCCTGCTTTTCTATGTTATATAGACTTGTATGTTAGTATTGAAAATGGTGACATTATACATAATGTGACTATTCCACCAAAAAGTTTTCTATTAGTTCAAAATAATCAATATGTAAAATCAGAACAAGTGATTGCCGAGATTCTCGCAGGAACATATACTTTTAATTTAAAAGAAAAAGTTCGAAAACATGTTTATTCTGACTTAGAAGGAGAAATGCATTGGAGTACGGATGTGTATCATGCATCAGAATTTAAATATAGTAATGTCCATATCTTACCAAAAACAAGTCATTTATGGATTTTATCAGGAAAATCAGACAGATCCGCTTCAGTCTCTTTTTCAACCCGAAAAGATCAAGATCAATTGAACATTCATTATCTTTCTACAGGAGAAAGAGATATTTGTAACCATTTAGCAAGTAATAATAAAGTAAGACATAATTTGTTTCGTTTCACTCCTTCTGAAAAAAAAGAAAGAAGGATTTCAGATTATTCAAAAAATAATCAAATCCTATGTAAAGATCATTGTCATTTTACACATCCTGCTATTTTTCACGATACTACGGATTTATTAGCAAAGAGGCGGAGAAATCGATTCATTATTCCATTTCAATTCCAATCGATTCAAGAACGAGACAAAGCACTAATGTTAGATTCCAGTATCTCGATTGAAATACCAATCCATGGTATTTTTCGTAGAAATAGTATTTTTGCTTATTTCGATGATCCTCAATACCGAACACAGAGCTCGGGTATTACTAAATATAGGACTATTGATATAAATTACATTTTTAAAAAAGAGGATTTTTTAATCGAGTATCCAGGAATTCAAGAATTTAAGACAAAATACCAAATTAAAGTAGATCAATTTTTTTTCATTCCCGAAGAAGTGTATATTTTACCAGAATTTTCTTCCATAATGGTACGGAACAATAGTATTATTGAAGTAGATACACCAATCACTGTAAATATAAGAAGTCAAGTAAGCGGGTTGGTTCGATTGGAGAAGAAAAAAAAAAAGATTCAATTAAAAATATTTTCCGGGAATATCTATTTTCCCGGAGAAATGGATAAGATATCCCGGCACAGTGCCATGTTGATACCACCGAGAACGGTAAAAAAAAATTCAAAAGGATCAAAAAAAAAAATGAAAAATTGGATCTATGCTCAATGGATCACAATTATGAAAAAAAAGTATTTTGTTTTGGTTCGACCGGTCATTTTATATGAAATAGAAGATAGGATCAATTTAATCCAATTTTTTTCCCAAGATATGTTACAAGAAAGAGATAATTTGGAACTTCAAATTATTCATTATATTCTTTCTGGAAATGGAAAATCAATTCGGGGAATTTCTAATTCTAATACAAGTATTCAATTAGTTCGGACTTGTTTAGTCTTAAATTGGGATCAAGACAAAAAATTGTCTTCTATCGAAAAAGGGCATGCTTCTTTTGTTGAACTAAGTATAAAAGGTTTGGTTAGATATTTCTTAAAAATGGACTTAGGAAAATCCCATATTTCATATATAAGAAAAAGGAAAGATCCGCTCGGTTCAAGATTTATCTTGGATAATGAGTCGGACTGGACCAACATCAATCCATTTTTTTTTATAGATCCGAGGGAAAAAGTTCAACAATCACTTAGTCAAAATCATGGAACTATTCATATGTTGTTGAATAGAAATGAGAAATGCCGATCTTTAATAATTTTGTCATCATCGAATTGTTTTCAAATACGATCATTCCACGATGGAAAATATTACAATGGGATAAAAGAAGAAATAAATCCAATTCAAAGAGATCCTCTGATTCCAATTCAAAATTCGTTAGGTCCTTTAGGAATAGCCCTTCAAGTTGCCCATTTTTATTTTTACCTTTTAATTACTAATAATCAGATCTCGATAAATAAAAACGGGCAACTTGACAAATTAAAAGAAACTTTTCAAGTATTAAAATATTATTTAATAGACGAAAACGAGATCATTTATAAATCTGATCTATCTAGTAACATCCTTTTAAATCCATTCTATTTGAATTGGCATTTTTTCCATCATAATTATTGTGAAAAAAAAACGTTTCCCATAATAAGTCTTGGTCAATTTATTTGCGAAAATGTATGTATAGTTCAAACGAAAAATGAACCACACCTTAAATCGGGTCAAATTCTAACTGTTCAAATGGATTCTGTAGGAATAAGATCGGCTAACCCTTATTTGGCGACTCCTGGAACAACTGTTCATGGTCATTATGGAGAAATACTTTCTGAAGGAGATATATTAGTTACATTTATATATCAAAAATCGAGATCAGGTGATATAACACAAGGTCTTCCAAAAGTAGAACAGGTATTGGAAGTTCGTTCGATTGATTCAATATCCATAAACCTAGAAAAGAGAGTGGATACTTGGAATGGGCGTATAACAAGAATTCTTGGCATTCCTTGGGGATTCTTCATTAGTGCTGAGCTAACTATAGCGCAAAGTCGTATTTCTTTGGTTAATCAAATTCAAAAAGTTTATCGATCCCAGGGAGTTCACATTCATAATAGACATATAGAAATTATTGTGCGTCAAATAACATCAAAAGTATTGGTTTCAGAAGATGGAATGTCTAATGTTTTTTTGCCTGGCGAACTAATTGGATTGTTGCGGGCCGAACGAGCTGGGCGTTCCTTAGAAGAGTCGATCTGCTATCGAGTTCTATTATTGGGGATAACAAAAACATCTTTGAATACTCAAAGTTTCATATCTGAAGCAAGTTTTCAAGAAACTGCTAGAGTTTTATCAAAAGCCGCTCTCCGGGGTCGCATAGATTGGTTGAAAGGTCTGAAAGAGAACGTTGTTTTAGGGGGAATGATGCCAGTTGGTACTGGATTCAAAAGAATAATATACCGTTCAAAGCAAAGGCAATATAACAAGATTACCCCGGAAACAAAAAAAAGAATTTATGTGATACATCAAAATAATCTAGGATTTAAGAATTCCTAAAATAATGATTCTTAAGGTCGTATTCATCTCCGGTCACTTTATTTTGTATATATTTTGTATAATAAAAGAAACATAATAAATAAACGAATCATATTCAATGAAATAGAAAAAATGGCCCGATCTTTTTTTTATCAACGGCAAATTTTCAGTAGAAGAGAAGGTTCCTTCGGAACACTTATTTTTTTCTATTTCAGTATACTGGGTCTCTTTCTTTCATTTCAAAAAATTGATCTAATTTCTATTTGGAAATGAAAGAAAAGTGTGGGGATAATTATAAATGACAAAAAGATATTGGAACATAATTTTGGAAGAGATGATGGAAGCTGGTGTTCATTTTGGCCACGGTACTAGAAAATGGAATCCTAAAATGTCACCTTATATTTCTGCAAAGCGTAAGGGTATTCATATTACAAATCTTATTAGAACTGCTCGGTTTTTATCAGAATCTTGTGATTTAGTTTTTGATGCAGCAAGTGGGGGAAAACAATTCTTAATTGTTGGTACAAAAAAAAAAAGCAGCTGATTCAGTAGCGCGGGCTGCAATAAGAGCTCGGTGTCATTATGTTAATAAAAAATGGCTCGGCGGTATGTTAACGAATTGGTATACTACAAAAACACGACTTCAAAAGTTCAGGGACTTGAGAATGCAACAAAAGACGGGGAGATTTCATAGTTTTCCAAAAAAAGATGCCGCTATATTGAAGAGACAATTAGCTCAATTGGAAACATATCTTGGCGGCATTAAATATATGAAGGGCTTACCAGATATTGTAATAATCGTCGATCAACAAGAAGAATATACGGCTCTTCGAGAATGTATAACTTTGGAAATTCCAACAATTTGTTTAATTGATACAAATAGTGACCCGGACCTCGCTGATATTTCAATTCCAGCTAATGATGATGCTATAGCCTCAATTCGATTAATTCTTAACAAATTAGTTTTTGCAATTTGTGAGGGTCGGTCTAGATATATACGAAATTCTTGATTAATAATAAGATAAAAAATTCTTGAATTTGCTTCGAGGGGTTCATAGATTTATGGAATCGCTTACTATACTAGTAAGAAATTGCACAAAAATGAAAATAGAAAACAAACAAAAATTTTATGTAATTAGTATCGGTATTCAAAATCAAAAATGAAAGTAGACAAATCAAAAGGGAAAGGAGATGTTTGAATAAAAATAATTCCCTTTTTTCAACTTCTTTTTTTAGAGGACAGGACAATATGAATGTTTTATTATGCTCTATCAACACATTAAAAAGATTATACGATATATCTGCTGTGGAAGTAGGTCAACATTTCTATTGGCAAATAGGGGGGTTTCCTAGTACATGCCCAAGTACTTATTACTTCTTGGGTTGTAATTGCTATCTTATTGGTTTCAGCCATTCTAGTTATTCGAAATCTGCAAACCATTCCCACTTTCGGTCAGAATTTATTTGAATATGTTCTTGAATTCATTCGAGACGTGAGCAAAACTCAGATTGGAGAAGAATATGGTCCGTGGGTTCCTTTTATTGGAACTTTGTTTCTATTTATTTTTGTTTCTAATTGGTCAGGGGCTCTTTTACCTTGGAAAATCATCCAATTACCTCATGGGGAGTTAGCTGCACCCACAAATGATATAAATACTACCGTTGCATTAGCTTTACTTACATCAGTTGCATATTTCTATGCGGGTCTTTCAAAAAAAGGATTAGCTTATTTTAGTAAATACATCCAACCAACTCCAATCCTTTTACCGATTAACATATTAGAAGATTTCACAAAACCCTTATCCCTTAGTTTTCGACTTTTCGGAAATATATTAGCTGATGAATTAGTAGTTGTTGTTCTTGTTTCTTTAGTACCTTTAGTAGTTCCTATACCTGTCATGTTCCTTGGATTATTCACAAGCGGTATTCAAGCTCTCATTTTTGCTACTTTAGCTGCGGCTTATATAGGTGAATCCATTGAAGGCCATCATTGACTAGTTTTCTCAAAAATAGTCTTTTTTGTTTAGCTTGCCACACATATATTGTGGCTCAATAGAATCTACAAAATAAACATCTATCTATAGATATATAGATAGATATAGATAGATCTATTCGATTAGTATATATTAGTTTGGATATTCAAAAAAAATGAATAGCTAGAATTAGAATTCTGTATGATATTTACGTTTACAATGTGTGATAAAAAGATACTATATAGAATGTTAGTAGATTCTCGTTTGATTCACATTTAATTCAACAATTGATCAAAAGATAATTAAAAACATTTAGATCACCCAATTTCCTATATTTCTTTGAAACATTAATGAAATCGAATGAATTTATTTAGATTGATTGTATCCATATGGGATAAGAGAATAAGAAAAGAGGGAAGGGGAGCTTAAAAAAAAACATGATAAAAAAAATAGAAGTGAGGGGATCAGTCAAGGTTTTTTAGGTTTCAAAGAATGAATTTCAATTTCGATTGAATCTAAAACACAAAGAAAATTAGTTTACAGCATAGAAGAAACCTATGTATATGTGATATGATATTATAGATGAACTAGTTTTATATGAACTAACCATATATCTGAAATAACTAATCTTTTCTATATAAAAAAGGCCTCGCTATTACTGTCAATTTCTATAGGGATAGAAAAGCAAAGTCCTTGCGTTTCAGCTCTAATTGTGAATTGAAAATTAAAAAACTAAAGAAA
The DNA here is from genome assembly GCF_037176805.1 of Vigna unguiculata. Taxonomy (NCBI): domain Eukaryota; kingdom Viridiplantae; phylum Streptophyta; class Magnoliopsida; order Fabales; family Fabaceae; genus Vigna; species Vigna unguiculata. Next base: position 53,608 of record NW_028197106.1, on the reverse strand, counting down.
TTGTATAAAAAAACGAAGAATTCAAAGAATGATTCCAAAATTAAGGTAAGAGAAGAACAAAGATTATACAGATTCACCCCCAAAACTATGTAGTTCGAGACGAAAAAAGAAATCTCGAAGTAATTCGTTTAATAACTATTATTTTCAATTTTTAATTCTTATTTTTATTAATTACTTTAACTGAAAAAGTCTTGGTAATTGAAAAATGAAGTCAGAATTTATTAGTCGATTATATCATTAACTATTTCTTTCTTTTATATGTAGGTTACGAGGAAATTCTCATGAATCCAATTATTTCTGCCGCTTCTGTTATTGCTGCTGGATTGGCCGTAGGGCTTGCTTCTATTGGACCTGGGGTTGGTCAAGGCACTGCCGCAGGGCAAGCTGTAGAGGGGATTGCACGACAACCAGAGGCAGAGGGAAAAATACGGGGTACTTTATTACTTAGTCTGGCTTTTATGGAAGCTTTAACAATTTACGGGCTGGTTGTAGCATTAGCACTTTTATTTGCTAATCCTTTTGTTTAATCCTAAAAAGATAAAAATACATATGTGGACTTCCTTTTTCGAATTATATTAATAATTCACTCCTACAATTCTTTATCTGTTCGGATAAGAACACAGGAGAAGGACTAATTGAAAGGTATTCACATACTTATTCACCCTCTTTCTTCTTTTTGTTTAGTCCAATGAACCCCTCTTTTATTTTATTTCTTTTAAGATAATTTTTTGAAAGTGTTCAAACTAGATAGATTTTGCAATTGATAAAAGAACTGGTATCTAATTCTAAGAAGTATCATTCTTTTAGGGAATCTTCCAATTGATTGACCAATCCAAATTATATCAAATTCTATAATTATATATTCCAATTAGATTATTATATTATCTATCTAATAGGAATATTAGAAAGATAATTAGTCTATTCATAAGAGGAGATGAGATCATATGAAAAATATAACCGATTCTTTCCTTTGTTTGGGCTCCTGGCCATCCGCCGGAAGTTTCGTGTTTAATACCGATATTTTAGCAACAAATCCAATAAATCTTAGTGTAGTGTTAGGTCTACTGGTTTTTTTTGGAAAGGGAGTGTGTGCGAGTTGTTTATTTCAAAGAATAAATTGGATTTAACCAAACTGCACTTTTTAGTTTAGTTAGAATTAAGAAAATGTGCAGAATCCCGCGAATTACTTCTGAATTCATTTTCTTTTTTGAATAAATTAAGAAAAATCTTAAAGAACCATAGCATTTCGCGCTTTATTGGTAATCCACTTTGATTCTCTATTTACCAAAAATTTTGGACTATTACCATGGTTAAAAAGAGTTTGAAGTCTATACGCAGTGTAGTACTCTTTCTACCGCTATATTAATACAGAAAGGAAACGGTTTCAAAAAAATTATTCGATTTTTTTTCGATATAAAACACTCATGTCGATAAAAAAAATGGCTTGAATCCTATTTATGGCGAGAAATAAAAAACGGGTGAATTTAAACCTCCCCTTTGTACGATGCGTAATCGATGGATGACCTATGTATAAATTCAAAAGAAGTCTTTGGATTTGAATAAAAAAACAACTTTGTTGACATATATTTGTTTGGTCAAAAGAGTCCTCCGAATATTCTAGTCTTATATTGGTAATTGTTTTCACTTTGAATAGAGAAGAGAGGATAGGCTCATTACATAAAAAATTGGTAAATTTCCGATAAGTAATTGAGTGTGAGAGCCAAATGAATCGAAAGATTCATGTTTGGTTCGGGAAGAGATCATAGACATTTTGAAATGGATGGAAAGAGAGTCTACTTTCATTACGTGATTTATTAGATAATCGAAAACAGAAAATCTGGAGAACTATTCGAAACTCAGAAGAATTACAGGAAAACGCCATTGAACAGCTCGAAAAAGCCCAGGCCCGCTTAAGGAAAGTTGAAACAGAAGCAGATCTGTTTCGGGTGAATGGCTATTCTGAGATCAAACGAGAAAAATTGAATTTAATTAATTCAATTTATACGACTTTGGAACAATTAGAAAATTACAAAAACGAAGCTATTGATTTTGAACAACAAAGAGTTATTAATCAAGTTCGACAGCGGGTTTTACAACAAGCCTTACAGGGAGCTCTAGGAACTCTAAATAGTTGCTTGAACAACGAGTTACATTTACGTACTGTTAGTGCTAATATTGGCATGTTTGGGATGATGAAATAAAAAAATAACTGATTAGGCTTTCTATTATACAATAGAGTATAGGCATCATTTTTTTCTTATAAAAAATAAATTTAAGATATTTTCATGGTAACCATTCGTGCAGATGAAATTAGTAAAATTATCCGTGAACGCATTGAGCAATATAATACAGAAGTAAAAATTGTAAATACTGGTACCGTACTTCAAGTAGGCGATGGTATTGCTCGTATTTATGGTCTTGATGAAGTAATGGCGGGTGAATTGGTGGAATTTGAAGAAGGTACTATAGGCATTGCTTTGAATTTGGAATCAAAAAATGTTGGTGTTGTATTAATGGGTGATGGTTTGCTGATACAAGAGGGAAGTTCAGTAAAAGCAACAGGAAGAATTGCTCAGATACCTGTAAGTGAAGCTTATTTGAGTCGTGTTATAAATGCCCTGGCTAAACCAATTGACGGTCGAGGAGAAATTTCAGCTTCGGAATCTCGATTAATAGAATCTCCCGCTCCCGGTATTATTTCAAGACGTTCGGTATATGAGCCTCTCCAAACAGGACTTATTGCTATTGATTCGATGATCCCCATAGGACGGGGCCAGCGAGAATTAATTATTGGAGATAGACAAACAGGTAAAACAGCAGTAGCCACAGATACAATTCTCAATCAACAGGGACAAAATGTAATATGTGTTTATGTAGCTGTTGGTCAAAAAGCATCTTCTGTGGCTCAAGTGGTGACTACCTTACAAGAAAGAGGAGCAATGGAATACACTATTGTAGTAGCTGAAACAGCGGATTCTCCAGCTACATTACAATACCTCGCGCCTTATACAGGAGCAGCTCTGGCTGAATATTTTATGTACCGTGAACGTCACACTTTAATCATTTATGACGATCTCTCCAAACAAGCACAGGCTTATCGGCAAATGTCTCTTCTATTACGAAGACCACCAGGTCGCGAAGCTTATCCAGGGGATGTTTTTTATTTACATTCGCGTCTTTTGGAAAGAGCCGCTAAATTAAGTTCTCAGTTAGGCGAAGGAAGTATGACTGCTTTACCAATAGTTGAAACTCAATCGGGAGATGTTTCAGCTTATATTCCTACGAATGTAATTTCCATTACAGATGGCCAAATATTCTTATCGGCCGATCTATTCAATGCTGGAATAAGACCCGCTATTAATGTTGGTATTTCAGTTTCCAGAGTTGGATCGGCGGCTCAAATCAAAGCCATGAAACAAGTAGCTGGTAAATTAAAATTGGAATTAGCACAATTCGCAGAATTAGAAGCTTTTGCACAATTCGCTTCTGATCTAGATAAAGCTACTCAAAATCAATTAGCAAGAGGTCAACGATTGCGCGAGTTGCTTAAACAATCCCAATCAGCTCCTCTTACTGTGGAAGAACAGATAGTAACTATTTATACCGGAACGAATGGTTATCTTGATTCATTAGAAATTGGACAGGTAAGGAAATTTCTTGTTGAGTTACGTGCTTACTTAAAGACGAATAAACCTCAATTCAAAGAAATCATATCTTCTACCAAGACATTCACTGGGGAAGCAGAAGCCCTTTTAAAGGACGCTATTAAAGAACAGATGGAACTCTTTTTATTCCAGGAACAAGTAGAAAAAAATTGATGAATCATTAAATAATTTTGTAATTCAATTTTCCAATTTTTATAATTAGTATCTTTTAATATGTTTTTATTTCATTTGAATATTATATATAATGAATTCGAATCAAAATGTAATAAATCAAAAAAAATAGAAGGACAAGGTTGAAATTAGATATGCAAACAACTTGCGTCCAATAGGATTTGAACCTATACCTAAGGTTTAGAAGACCTCTGTCCTATCCATTAGACAATGGACGCTTCTATTTTATATTTGATTCTTTAACCTTTTTAACTAAACCTTATTAAAAAGATTAAAGAATCAAACAAATATAAAGAATTCTAGAAATTATAAAAATAAAATAAATCAAATATTTAGAATAAAAGAAAAAAAAAATAAAAAAGAAAAATCAATTGAATATAATTGAATATATATAACTAAAACTAAATTAAGAAATGAAAATGAAGAATTGACAAATTCTTTAAGAATTCTAGATTCATTCTCGAAGAAAAAAGATAGATTTAAATAGAATAAAATAGAAGCGGGTAGCGGGAATCGAACCCGCATCGTTAGCTTGGAAGGCTAAGGGTTATAGTCGACGTTGATTCATCATTTTGATTTAACGTCTCTAATTCAAAACTGAACGTGAAACTTTTGTTTCATTCGGCTCCTTTACGGAATGAAGAGATGGACAATAAAAAAAATTGACCCATAACATCTATGTCAGCCTTTTTGTATGAATAGGTTTCAAATATCTTGCTTTTTAGATGATCCCTCTAGAAGAGCAATATTCTAACAATCTATGTTTTTTTTCTAGTTACTTCGTTCTCTATTTCTATTTCAGAAAATCTTTAGGAAAAGAAGAAAATTTCCGTCGAGCTAAAAAAATGTCGATGTCTCTAGTAAACTAAAAGAATCGTTTAATAGCTATTTTGCTTCAATTTTTACTATGCAAAAAAATGGAAGATTTAGTTACGATTAGAAAGAAACTTTGTATATTTCTCTCCATAGATCCTTTAGTAATACTCAAAAAATTCGGATTATAGATCCAATTCCAAAAACTTATGTTTCATAATTTTAAAACTCAATTTGTCAAATTCGATTTGATTCTTCTTGTATACAAATTACAATAATGTATATTATACCGCAAATAATTCATCGAGGGGTATAAAGGAGTCCCTTTAAGTAAAAAATAAAGTTTTTGATCGGCATATGAATCAAATGGGGGATCCCTTAACTTTTGGGGGGTCCTTGAAACGAATCGCACTTTTACCACTAAACTATACCCGCTACAATATCATTATTGTATCTTTTGTTGAACAAAGCAATCAGACAAAATAAAGAAATGGGAGGCATAATATTCTAATAAGTCGAGTATTGACATGTTTCATTAGAGAATCTTCTAATGAAATTTGAAAAACGGGATAATTTTCATTTTTTTATTTTGCTGAAGGTTATATATATATACAATTTACGTTACCAGAAAAAAGAGAGGGAGTAAGAAAAGAGAACATTTTTATATTATCTTATTTTGGTTTTATCTCATAGGAATCTATCCGTATCTCTTATTTTTTTTTTAATTACAAATATTTTTACAAATATTTTTTTTTCGAATAAAATATATTCAAATAAAGAATTTTTCTTCAATATTCATGGGAATAAAAGAAAAAGAGCCCGACTAGGTACTGGCCGGGCTCATTGGCTGTATAAAAAGAAAAAAAGAAAACTAAAATATATAGAATAATAAAAAAAAGATAGATAAGATAAAAAAGAATAAAAAAAAAGCAAGTCTCTTTTTTTTTTAAGCTCCCTTTTTGTTCTTCTTGTTTATGTGATATAACATAAACAAAGTAATTCTTTTTTTTTTCAATTGGGGAGAGATGGCTGAGTGGACTATAGCGTCGGATTGCTAATCCGTTGTACAAATTCTTGTACCGAGGGTTCGAATCCCTCTCTTTCCGTTGATAATTTGGTATTTTTTTTTGAACTTGTTTTTTTTATTTACTAGTTAAAGATGTTAAAATAGAGAAAATCCTAAAAATATTTCAAAATTCCGCACAAGCAAGAAAACACAGAATCCACTTTTTTCTTATTCTATTCTTCACGTCCTGGATTACGTCCTGGATCGTTAGATAGGAATCCGAAGATGAAAAGAGAAACGAAAAAGATCACTACCGTATAAACAAAAAGTTTTAGAGTAAGCATTATGAAATCTCCAAGATAATTAAAAAACGACAAAGAAAGAGAATAGATTCTCTTATATTACAACATATTTTGTTTCTTTTAATACTAAGATACTAAGTTTCTAAAAAATGAAGTTTTTTTAGGATATGAGGAGATATATATATATGAGTTTCGAAAATGAATTGATAGTAAGAGTAGATTATTTTATTACAAATTATCAATAATTCTTTTGACCAAAAATCCTTTTTTTCTGTAATCTAGGTATTCGATTGGTGAGGGGTTCCAATCGAATAATCGGATTAGGTTTTTTCAATTCAAAAAACGTAAATGATGAGAAGGTCCCTTTTTTTCCTATATATTGAAAAATTTCAATATTGGAATCCAGAAGTCACACTGTAAGACTTATCTGATCTTATAAATTGTTAAAATGTTCGAGTTTTAGTTTTCTGAAAAATTCTGAATTTTTTTACGACATTATTCAAATTAAAAATATCATCGAAAACTTACAGCAGCTTGCCAAACAAAAGCTAAAAGAAAAAATAGTACGGGTATTACTGGCATAATATCCACAATTGGATTCAAGAAAGCGTAGGCTTCGGGCAATTTCTCCAAAAAAAAACTACTGGAATAAAGGACGGAGTGAATACAAATACAGATCCAACTAAAGATATTAAGCATAACAAACATTTTGTTCTTTAAAAAAAATAAAAGTTATTTTTGTTTTTTTTTTTTCATTCTAATTTTCAATTTTATTGCATTATATACATAATACAATAAAAAGGAAAATAAAGAGTTATGAATAAAAGTAAAAAAATGAATCAAATAAGATAAGAATCTCGAGAATCCTTCTTTTATTTGAACTTTTCCAGTTTCAAAATATTTTTTATTCTGAAATCAAAAAAATTGAAGAAATCATACTTCCTTCTATATAATATCTTAATTGAATTGTATGTAATGATCAATCAATTTAGTTTTATCCTATCTATCTATATCCATTTATAGATATAGATAGATATGTAGATACGCATATAAAATACTAGTCGCAAAATTTTTTTTTTATAGAAATTTTTGAACTGGAATTGACGAACAACCAATATCAATAATAGTCTTTATTAATGTAAAATGGAAAATGGGGCGTGGCCAAGCGGTAAGGCAACGGGTTTTGGTCCCGCTATTCGGAGGTTCGAATCCTTCCGTCCCAGAGCATATCTATTTAGGATGTATATCATATTTGAATACAGATTGTATCGCATAATTAAAAGGGACCCTCCTTTTTTTGAAAAAAAAAATTATCATTTTTCTACTTTACAAATTATAAAAATAGAATAGAGTAGAAAATATATTGCTAGAATATCAAGTTCATTTTCATTTATGTCTTTACTTTTAAAAAGGTTTTCATTATATATAAGAAAAACCGAAACGTAAAAAAAAGGATAGATTCTTATGTAGCGAATGAATCAATCACTATTCACGATTCGATAATTACATACTGGATCTAAGCTAAGGGAATGTTAGAGTAAAACTTCGTTTGAAACGATGTGGTAAAAAGCAACGTGCGGCTTGAAAGACATGATTAAATTAGGGGTGGATTTTGATATCCGCCATTTTTTCTAGTATTTTACAAACGAACATGATCTTGACTTGACATCATTTGTTCTGTTCCACTAGACCCCTTTTTTTGTTTTTGGGACAGGAAAGGGATTAATGATGTAAATAGTACATGATGGAACTCGAATTTATTCATTTCTCGGGAGCAAGTATCTAAAATTTAATAAATTCTAAAAAGTTAATAAGTCTGTTTATTTTATAAAAATAGAAAGGATCTTATTTCAGCCAGGTTCAAAAAAAATGGTTGAAATTTGTAAAATTGCTTTTTTATCAAAAAGTTTATCCGCAGGAATTAACTTTTTTTATGATTCTTTCAGAGAAAAACAGGTATGTTGCTCCCATTTTTTTAAAAAATTGAAGATTCCCGGAGTAATGTCTAAACCCAAAGATTCAAAGAAAAGCTAAAAAATCAGGGAATTAAGGAAATACCATTTTCAAATTGTATCATCAATTCTATTATCAAAAATTTTAGAAAAAAGAAATGAATGATAAAGAAACGAAATACGGGCAAGAAAGAGGAGTAGAGACCACTCAATAAATGAAATAGCTGCTGCTTGGTTTTCTTTTTAGTTTTTTGAGAATTTTTCAAATTGAGTGTTATGGAGGTACAAATAGGAAGAGTTTTTTTTTTTCAGAAAGAAAATACGAAAGAAAAATACTTCAGTCATTGTTTAATTGATTTGATGATTTTATTGCTCTATTTTACATCATAATTTTCGAAATACATAGAATTTTTGATATTCTCGAGCCGTACGGGGATAAAAATTTCCTGTACGTTTGGAGGGGGGGTATCTATATCTATCCCAAAGAGCTGTTTATCGAATTGTTGCTAAGGGATGTTCGACCCCAAAGAGAGGGAAGATATCTTCAGAAAGTGGATCCTATAAAGAATTAAACCTATTTCAATATTCCTGTTATTCTTTCATTTCCTTGACAAGGGGCGCTTAACCTACAGGAACTGTTCAGCATATTTCAAAAAAGGCAGGTGTTTTTATAGAACTTAGCTCGAATCAACAAACGAAATTCAATTAATGAAATCAAAAAGGGGGTGTAGATTATTTGTATATAGATTTACAAAACTCCCCGCTCTCTTGTTATATTCATACTTCATTTTTTTATTTCTTGTTGTTTATATAGAATCATAGAATGCAATTTTATATAGTCAGACAATTCATGAAATTTTCATAAATCTTCAAAAAAAATGAAAAATTGTATAGAGATAAAAGAGAGAATATAGGAAAAAAAAGAGTAACTAAATATAGTAATTGGACTTTTAAATAGATTCCCCCCTATGAGGTGATTTTTTTATTTCATATTTCTTCTTATTTTATTGTTATTTCTTTTTAATATTGACTCGCTCTTTATTTTTTTCAGTTATTAATTCTAGTTATTTGATTTATATACTTTTTTTTGATAGTAAATAAATGAGATAGAATATTCAAAATGGAATATTTCTATTATTTGATTTTTCATCCAATGACTATACATTTTTTTTTATGGAAATACAGGAAAAAACTCTATGGAAAAATGGTGGTTCAATTCTAAGTTACTTAATAGGAAGTTCGAATACAGGTGTGAATTAAGTAAATCAATGGAGAGTCTTGGTCCTATTGAGAATACCAGTCTAAGCGAAGAACCCAAAATTTTAACTGATATAGATAAAAAAATTCAGAGGTGGGATGATCGTGATAATTCTAGTTATAATTCTTTTGATTATTTAGTAGGTGTCGATAACATACAGGATTTCCTATCTGATAAAACTTTTTTAGTTAGGGATAATAAGAAGAACAGTTATTCCATATATTTAGATATTGAAAATAAAACTTTGGAGATTAACAACAATCATTCTTTTCTAAGGGTTTTTTCTAGCTATCTGAATACTGTTATTAAGAGTGATTACGATCATTCCATGTATGATACTCCTTTTAGTTGGAACAATTATATTAATAGTTGCATTGATAGTTATTTTCATTCTCAAATCTGTGTTGATAGTTGCATTTTTGGTAATATAGTCGAATATAATGACAGTTATTTTTATAGTTACTTTTTAGGTAAGGTCAGAAATTGTAGTGAAAGTGAGAATTCTAGTTTTAGTTTAATAACTAGTACGAATGATACAAATGATAGTGATTCCACTCTAGTAGAAAATTATATGAATCTCCATGAAAGTGAACAATTGACGCATTTGTGGATTGAATGCGAAAATTGTTATGAATTAAATTATAAAAAATTTTGGAAATCAAAAAGGAATATTTGTGAATACTGTGGATATCATTTGAAAATGGACAGTTCAGATAGAATCGAATTTTCGATTGATTCGGGTACTTGGAATCCTATGGATGAAGACATGGTTTCTCTGGATCTCATTGAATTTCATTCAGAAGAAGAACCTTATAAAGATCGTATTGATTCTTATCAAAGAAAAACAGGATTAACTGAGGCTGTTCAAACAGGGACAGGTCAAGTAAATGGTATTCCTGTAGCAATTGGTATTATGGATTTTAAGTTTATGGGAGGTAGCATGGGATCCGTAGTAGGTGAGAAAATCACCCGTTTGGTAGAATATGCTACTAATCAACTTTTACCTCTTATTCTCGTATGTTCGTCCGGAGGAGCGCGTATGCAAGAAGGAAGTTTGAGCTTGATGCAAATGGCTAAAATTTCTTCTGCTTTATATTATTATCAAACAATTCAAAAATTATTCTATGTATCGATACTTACATCTCCTACTACGGGTGGGGTGACAGCTAGTTTTGGCATGTTGGGGGATATCATTATTGGCGAACCAAACGCTTATATTGCATTTGCTGGTAAAAGAGTAATTGAACAAACATTGAATAAGACAGTGCCCGAAGATTCACAAGTAGCTGAATCTTTATTCAATAAGGGTTTAATTGATTCAATCGTACCGCGTAATCTTTTAAAGGGAGTTGTAACTGAGTTATTGCAATTCCATAATTTCTTTTCTTTGACTAAAAAGGAAAGAAATTATGGAATTGAAATACAAAATCAAAACATACAGGATCAAAGTAATAAAATAAAAGAATAATAAAAAAATACTAAGAATCATAAAAGGGTATATTCTGATATATATCGGCTTAGCTATAATCACTAGAATTCCTATATACTAAGTATAAAGATATAGGAATTCTAGTGATTATAGACTGTCTTTTTTAATAAAAATAAGAATAAAAATCGACAAAAATAAAAATAGATATAGTACAAATAGTAAATCGAGGTACCCTTATTTATGATAAACTTTCCTTCCATTTTTGTTCCTTTAGTGGGTCTAGTATTTCCGGCAATTGCAATGGCTTCTTTATTTCTTTATGTTCAAAAAAACAAGATTTTTTAGATACGGCGGTAAGTAGGGAAAAATATTATAGATCTTTTTTTTAGAGCTGGAAGCAATTGGATGAATTCCCCCTAAAGGTTTACATTTCAGTAGCGCCAGTTGATGAAAATTACTTTAGAAACAAGTAAAATTCTGGGGTTTTTTATTCCACAATTATTATTCTTAAAAAGAAAAAGAGGGGGTAATGAATATTTTAAAAAAAAGATCAAAAGAAGTACTGATCTATTCTATAACAGAGTCTCGAAAAATAAGCAATATCTTTTCAGCCTTTATCATTTTTTTAGGTTCATTGGGGTTATTGTTGGTTGCAATTTCCAGTTATCTCGGTATGGGTCTTTTCCTTTTTTCTCAGGAAATTAGTAATTTTCCATTTATTCCACAAGGGGCCGCGATGGCTTTTTATGGAATTGGGGGTCTCTTTATTAGTTTTTATTTGTGGTGGATTATTTTGTGGGATATTGGCGGTGGTTTTGATATCTTCGATAAAAAAAATAAAGAAGAAGTATGTTTTCTTCGTTGGGGATTTCCTGGAAAAAATCGTCGTATTATTCTCAAAATACCTATGAACGAGATTAAATCTATCAGAATAATAACAGGAGTTCAAGAACGAAGTATTTTGACTCGTACTCTTACTTATGAGAGTCTCGTTTATATGGAAACAATAGAACAGGGGTTTATTCCCTTGACTCGTATTGAAGATAATTTGACTCCACTAGAAATTGCAAATAGAGCTGGCGAATTATCTTTTTTTTTAGGTGTACCGCTTCTTTATTGATGAAAATTGGACTTAACTAGAAATAAAATTGCACAAAAAGTTTCAGAATTGTCCTATTTATTTAGTGTACCGATTGAAATATTTTGAAAAAAAACTGTTTTTTGCAAAATATTTCAATTTTTATTTTTATAGATGGGACATTTTTTGATTTCGAAATTTGAATATTATAGTCATAACTCGAAGTGCTCCTTGGTGTATTTCTAAAAAGAATCCTTTTTTCTTCGAATCTTAGCAATTAATATCCTTTCGAAACAATATTTTTTTCTTCATTGGATTGGAATTGACTGTGAATTCTTTCGATTTCTTATTCGATTTATGTATTCTTTTTTCTCAATTAAAGAAGGCAAAGGCTAACTTCCGAAGTTTAAGTAAAAAAAAATGATAAAATACAATCTAAATTTATCTAGAAGCTCTATAACTTGTAATGAAGCTTATACTTGATAGAAAAGTTATTATCATATAGAGTTGACGAAAGAGATGAAGTTAAGTTCATTAAAGACGAAAAATGAAAAAAAAAAAAAGCATTCCCCTTCTATATCTTACATCTATAGTCTTTTTGCCCTGGTGTATCTCTTTCACATTTAAGAAAAGTCTGGAATCTTGGTTTATTAATTGGTGGAATACTAGTCAATCCGAAATTTTCTTGAATGATATTAAAGAAAAGAGTATTCTAAACAAATTCATAGAATTAGAGGAACTGTTTTTCTTAGATGACATGTTAAAGGAATGTCCGAAAACATATATACAAAACCTTCGTACTGGAATTTATAAAGAAACAATCCAATTAATCAAAACACACAATGAAGATCGTATGAATACGATTTTGCACTTCTCCACAAATATAATTTGTTTCTTTATTCTAAGCGGTTATTCTATTCTTGGTAATCAAGAACTTGTTCTTATTAACTCTTTGGTTCGAGAATTTATATATAATTTAAGTGACACAATAAAAGCTTTTTCTATTCTTTTATTAACTGATTTATGTATAGGATTCCATTCAACCCATGGGTGGGAACTACTTTTTGGCTTCGTTTATAAAGATTTTGGATTTGCTCAAAATGATCAAATTATATCCGGTCTTGTGTCCACTTTTCCAGTCATTTTAGATACAATTTTAAAATATTGGATTTTCCGTTATTTAAATCGCATATCTCCATCACTTGTAGTGATTTATCATTCAATGAATGATTGACAGAAAAACCGATTTACTTCAATGAATTTCAAGTTTTTATCTAAAAAAGATAATTTTTCATTTTCCCCTCTTTAAAAAAAAGTTAAATAAAAAAGGGGTTCCCACCTTGGATAGGGAACTATGCGAGTGACCTACCTAATCTTATTGTAGAAATTTTCAGGATCAATGATTAGACCATGCAAACTAGAAATGCTTTTTCTTGTATAAAGGAAGGGATTACCCGATCCATTTCTATATCGGTCATGATATATATAATAATTCGAGCACCCTTTTCAAATGCATATCCAATTTTTGCACAGCAGGGTTATGAAAATCCCCGAGAAGCAACCGGTCGTATTGTCTGTGCCAATTGCCATTTAGCTAATAAGCCCGTGGATATTGAGGTTCCACAAGCGGTACTTCCTGATACTGTATTTGAAGCAGTTGTTCGAATTCCTTATGATATGCAAGTGAAACAAGTTCTAGCTAATGGTAAAAAGGGAACTTTGAATGTGGGGGCTGTTCTTATTTTACCGGAAGGTTTTGAATTGGCACCCCCCGATCGTATTTCGCCTGAGATTAAAGAGAAGATAGGCAATCTGTCTTTTCAAAACTATCGCCCTACAAAAAAAAATATTCTTGTAGTAGGCCCTGTTCCTGGTCAGAAATATAATGAAATCACGTTTCCTATTCTTTCCCCGGATCCCGCTAGTAAAAGAGATATTCATTTCTTAAAATATCCTATATATGTAGGCGGGAACAGGGGAAGGGGCCAGATTTATCTTGACGGGAGCAAGAGTAATAATAATGTTTATAATGCTACAGCAGCAGGTATAGTCAAAAAAATCATACGAAAAGAAAAAGGGGGATACGAAATCACTATAGTAGATGCATTAGATGAGCGTGAAGTGATTGATATTATACCTCCAGGACCAGAACTTCTTGTTTCAGAAGGTGAATCTATCAAACTTGATCAGCCATTAACAAGTAATCCTAATGTCGGTGGATTTGGTCAGGGGGATGCGGAAATAGTACTTCAAGATCCATTACGTGTTCAAGGTCTCTTGTTCTTCTTGGCATCTATTATTTTAGCACAAATCTTTTTAGTTCTTAAGAAGAAACAATTTGAGAAGGTTCAATTGTTCGAAATGAATTTTTAGTTCCGCGTATTTATCAACATATTAAACTCGTAAAAATAACTCAATTTTTTTGATAATTTTTGTAATTATATTCTGTATAATATCTGTATAATAGAAAATATATATATATATTCAAATATCGAAAAGTTACTCTAAGGGGGATTCTTTGTTTTTTCTTTTTTTTTTTTTTCTTTGTCCTTTCCTAGAGTCCGATTCCTATTCCTTCTTGTTTGTGTTGAAATAGAAATATTCTAAAAATATCAATAAAATACTATTTTTGAATCCCTTCCTGAAAAATCCTATATCTTAGTTTCTCTTTTTTCCAACTTAGAATCTTTCTGCCAGATAATCTTTTATGGTATATAAATAATATGTAAAATAATATGTAGTGAACAAATAAAAAAAAAAGAATGAAATGGAATTTTTTGAAACATCGGAAGAAGTAGTCATTTATATGAAAAAAAATTAGAATTCTTAAGAACTCAAGGGGGATCCACTTGCATTCGTCAAAGAAAGAGTGGATCCCTGTTCAGTTCTTACACTTTCATTTCAAAAACCCAAATAGAATACGATTACTACAGAGATGAGCCCAATCCGGAATATGAACCATAAAAGAAAATACCAATTAAACCGATCACAGTAATACCAGTTACAGTACCTATTATCCAAAGAGGAATTCTTCCAGTAGTATCGGCCATTTATCCCACTTTCCTCCACATTTAATCACGTAGTCAGTCATGCTAAAGACATTAACAAACAGTCATAGATAATTATGAAATGATATCCTTCCGAATGGGATAAAAGAATTCTTAATATATATATTATTGACTATTCCTATTTCTTCTATTAATTCTAATTAATTGAAGAAATAATTTGAAAATAAAACAGCAAGTACAAAAATAAGTAATAACCCCCAGTAGAGACTGGTACGATTCAATTCAACATTTTGTTCATTTGGGTTTGATTGTGTCATAGCTCTATAATTCAAATTAAGTTTATCGTTGGATGAATTGCATTGCTGATATTGATCCCAAAAAAGAAACAGTGGGTACCGCTAGTCCGTGAACAGCTAGCCATCGTACTGTAAAAATTGGATAGGTCCTATCTATAGTCATTGGAGCCTCCTAAAAAGATCTACTAAATTCATCAAGTTGTTCCAAAGGATCAAAACGGCCAGTTATTAATGGAATTCCTTGTCGGTTCTCTGTAAAATACTCGTTTGGGCGGGGACTTCCAAATACATCGTAAGCTAGACCTGTACTGACAAATAACCAACCTGCAATGAATAGGGAGGGTATAGTAATGCTATGAATAATCCAGTATCGGATACTGGTAATAATATCAGCAAAAGAACGTTCTCCTGTGCTTCCAGACATCTTGAACTCCACATATTCTTGTACAGTCAAAAGGGGGGGATCGAGTCCATAAAAGACGAGATCAGTAAGGCGAAATTTACTGAAATAGAATCCTTGTTAGATCGTCCATTTTGTACCAACGGTGTCTTTTGAGTATACCGAATCAGTATAGCTATCCTTCTTCTAACAGAGCAATGAAATTTCACAATCAGTGTAAAATTTTAGTACTAGATTTTTTTCTTCTTTTTTCATTGATTGTCTCTATGTAGTCAAAAATCCGATAGAAAATTTTGCAAAGTTTGGGTATATAAAAATTTTTTTTATATTAAATTTTTAGAGTAATAGTATAAAAGGAAGGTTCTTAACATTTCAAATTATTAGTTTTGGATTAGAAACTAAAGATCCATTAAAATCGGAATATGAGAAAAGGGTTTCTAATAATTAATAAAGTAGATAATTCATAAAGTAGATTTTCTATTTTAATAATTCAATTATTGCCAAATCAATAAATATATTTTTTGTGGTTGTTGAAGATCTTTTTTTCTATTTTCTTCTACATTAATTCAAAGTGAAATAAAATGAAATAACAGAGTTATTATTCTTTGTTTGAATATTCATAATTTTTCTTTTCTTTTTCCAATATAAACAGAATTCTATTGGATATCTATAGAATAATACTAAATATTTTCATTAGATCAGTTTACTTAATTCCTGAGTTGATTAAGAAGTATGTTGATTTGAAATCACAGGATGGGTAGATGTAACAGATGAGGAATTTATTTCTAAATTATGTTACTCTATTTCTTTTTTTTTTTTTCGTCTCTAATAATTGAATTTATTGAGGAATTGCCAATTTTGAATTGTATCTTTCAAGTAGGATTTTTTATCTTCTTTTTTCTCTCAAAAATGGAAATTTAGGGAAGTGCTTTATAAACATATGTATAAAAAGAACGAACATATTTCATTTAGTTTCTATATGCCCACTATCACTAGTTATTTCGGTTTTTTACTATCGGTTTTAATTATAACCTCGTCTCTATTTATTGGTCTTAGTAAAATACGACTTATTTGATTTGTAATTTTGAGAGGAATAGTAAATTTTGGTATAAGACATTCTAGAATTCCTTACTATGTCAATTTACAATTCTCGATCGTTGAGATTTATGATCAATACAGATTTATGTTTAAGGCTAGATATTATATTACCTTTCTTTTTACTTTTCGAACAAATAAAAATGATTGAAGTTTTTCTATTTGGAATCGTGTTAGGTTTAATTCCTATTACTTTGGCTGGATTATTTGTAACTGCATATTTACAATACCGACGAGGTGATCAGTTGGATCTTTGATTCATTAATGTCTCTTTTTTTGTGATTCCCTATTTATTTAGTTTAATCCTAATCGACAAGGATAAAATTCAGACTTTCTTTTGAATGTTCAATTATTTCAGTGTAATTATCAGGCGAATAATACTAGAATCACGCTCTGTAGGATTTGAACCTACGACATCGGGTTTTGGAGACCCGCGTTCTGCCGAACTGAACTAAGAGCGTTTTGTTTTCATAAAATTATATGATCCAAATCCATTTTGCATATAGATATTCAGTATGTATGTTCAATTGGAATTCGTCTTCACAGGTTCCCGGTTTATTGCTCATCTCATAGAATATGGAATATTATAGAATACGGAATATCATAGAATAAGTAATTGTTAGGGATAGGGATGACAGGATTTGAACCCGTGACATTTTGTACCCAAAACAAACGCGCTACCAAGCTGCGCTACATCCCTTTTCCATTTGTTTATAGTGTTATTGTAAAGAATCTTTGTCTTGTTTTCCACATTTTTCTCTGTTGATATATATCAACAGAGAAAAAATACTTAAATAATAAAAAGAAAGGAGGATTTGAAATGCGAGATCTAAAAACTTATCTTTCCGTGGCACCAGTAGTAAGTACTTTATGGTTCGGGGCTTTGGCGGGTCTATTGATAGAGATCAATCGTTTTTTTCCAGATGCATTGATATTCCCCTTTTTTTAATTTTAGTTATTGACACGGGAAGGGGTGAAGAAGATGAAAGGTCCAATTATATATTAAATATGTGTAATTAACCTACTCTTCTTTTTTTTTTTTTTAGGAAAGATAAAGACGAAAGATTAAATTGGCCTCATTGAAATTCGGAGTGACACTCGGGATCGGGATCTGGTCCAGGCTTCAATGGAATTGAATTATTAATTCAATTCCTATGAAAAAGAAAGTGAAAGCAGAAATCCATAGGTTGGGGCAACAATATCATAAAAAATACTTTAAAAAAACGAAAATACTGGCAATTTGAAACGAAATATAGTTACAGATCCTTGTATTCTTTTTGTACTAGATTCAATTAAATTGGAACGAAATCTTTCATAATTTTTCGAATTCTTCTTTTTTATCTTATCTTAGTTGTTTTCATCTTTTTCTTAGATTCTTAGATTCGAATCCGAAAAGAGTTATAAGTGAATTAAAAACCCAAAGGAGGGTCATGTCCAAGGGTAAAGATATCCGAGTAAGTGTTCTTTTGGAAGGTACTGGTTGTGATAAAAAGAGTCTAAATAAGGAATAAAGCGGTATTTCTAGATAGATTACTAACAAGAATCGACACAATACGCCTAGTCGATTGGAATTGAGAAAATGATGTCCCCGTCGTTATATAACAACATATGCTAAAGAAGAAAAAAAATACAAATCCTTTATTATAATTATATTTATTTAAATCAATGTTATTTTTGGAATAGGAATAAATAAACTATGGAAAAACCTAAGCGACTCTTTATTAAATCCAAGCGATCTTTTCGTAGACGTTTGCCCCCGATTCAATCGGGGGACCGAATTGATTATAAAAACATGGGTTTAATTTGTCGATTTATTAGTGAACAAGGAAAAATATTATCTAGACGTGTAAATAGATTGACCTTAAAACAACAACGATTAATTACTGTTGCTATAAAACAAGCTCGTATTTTATCTTCGTTACCTTTTCTTAATAACGAAAAACAATTTGAAAAAAGCGAGTCGACTGCTAAAATTACTCCTTTAAGAAAAAAAAATAGAAATTAAAAATTCGAAATCCAATTTGAATTTAGATTCGAATTAAACATGGATTGATGTTTTGTTCAAAATTAGGATAATTCCATTTGATTTTTTTGTTGGAATAAAAAAGATAATAGGTAACGAAGAATAATTTTTTAAGCATGGTTGTTTATTTTGATAGCTTTATCGTATGATAAAGCTATCAAAATAAACAAATTTCTAGTCTATACCTTCCTGCAGTAAATAAGGGGTTTTAAGTTTTTATGATATTATCGGCAATCATAAAAAGACAATTCTCTTTTAATATAGCAATTTGTGCAACTATTTTACGATTAAGAAGCAATTGCTTGGTGTATAGACTATTCATTAAATTATTATAAATATAAGATACTTTTTGATTCTCGCGAATTACTGCATTTATTCGACTAATCCATAAACCACGAAAATCTCTTTTTTTCCTATCTCTATCCCGATGAGCCGAAACTAAAGCTTTCAATTTCTGTTGAGTAATAGTTCGGGTAAGTCTTGAATGAGCTCCGCGAAAACTTGATACGAATAAACGAATTTTTGTCCTCCGTTTGTGAGCTATATATCCTCGTTTAATTCTGGTCATTTAATAAATGATATTTTCAGGAATAACTTTTTCATTTTTCAGTTATTCTTTTTTTCTTCCTAGTCTATTAATAACAAAAATGGATTCTTCCGATGTATAAAAAAAAATTCCAACGGCTCTTGCTACTATAACCGCCCCAACCACGATTTTTTATATTAAACATTTAACCTCAAAATCAGAAATTGTATAGATACTAGATATCAAATAAAATAAAAATAGTAAATGAAATAGGACACATATTTTTATAATGAATTGGTGGGTTCCTTCGTTTCTATGATTTTTTTTAGAAATGACCAGGTCCTCTCTATACACCGGAGCCTTTTTATTTTCATTTTTGATTCATTTAATGAATGTTATTGTTAACTTGTACAGTTCACACTCTGTGGCTCTACCCATGCAATATTGAGTAAGTAGGTTTTTTCACAACCAAATCTAATTCTATAGTAACGGTATTTAATTATGAAAATTTGCTGGGTAGCTGACCCTCTTATTCCATTCTTACAAAATCCATCAAAATACATTCATTAAGGACATACTTTATTTTTAATTGAAATAGTATTTTCTCCGCTTAACGGGTAACTTTTTTTTGTTACCGATGGGAAAGTCCTTCTCATATGAAATTGCAAATGTGTATTATTGGTTTTGCACCAATCGAAACCATAAATTTTATACAAGATAGAAGAATGTAAAGAATTATATAATTATATAGAAAAGAATTATATATTAAGTTAAGATAGTGTGAATGTAGTTTTTGCATTCACACTATCTTAACTGATTACCAATACTGAAAAATTTTAATTTGTTTTTTCTTAGTATTTAAGCTGAACGAGTCGCACATACACCCTGGTACACGTTCCTCGACGTTGAGGGCATCCCCGAAGAGCTGGGGATTTTGTGACGTTTCGGATTGGCTGTCTTGTGTTTCTAATAAGTTGTTTCATAGTTGGCATGGTAAGTCGTACTATATATATCTATATTTTTGTATAATGAGCAGGTTTAGATCTATCCTAACCGTGAATTACTTATATTCTATATTCCTTATTTATAGCCTATATTAATTATATATACTATATTAATAGATTAACTCTTAGAGATTTTATTTTAAAATGTAAAGTAAGATAGAGTAAAAAATTAAATTTCCAATCTTGTATTTAATTAGAATAACCTTTGCCACCAATTTTTTATTCAACTGCTACAAGATCTACAATTCCATGAGCTTGGGCTTCTGCTGCTGACATAAAAACATCCCTTTCCATGTCTTCCGATATAACCCATAAAGGTTTGCCCGTTCTTTGTACATAAACCCTTGTGATAGTTTCACGCATTTTCAGTAGCTCTTCCGCTTCCAGGACAAATTCTCCCGCTTGTGCCTCATAAAAAGAACTAGCAGGTTGGTGGATCATTACCCTGATTATATCACTTAAGTAGTATTTCCCTTATCTTGATAAATCTTTTTAGAATTCTTTTTACTATATTGGTAGATTGCTAAAGATTGTCTTTATTCCCAAAATAAAGGTAACAGAAAAGGGACAAAGACAAATAAGATAAAGGGCAAAAAGTATATTCAATAACCGTACAAGCATTTTCTGCGTATTGATGCATACGGCTTTTGTACTTATGCAATTCATTTTTTCCTCTATGGATAGAGTAGAGTATTTTCTTCGATGAATTTTGTTTCTACATTTACAAATTTCTTTTTTTCTATCAAAGAAAAAAGAAGTACAAAATCTACTAGGTCTTTTGGATCCGGATCCTTAAATAATAAACAATAGAATAACCAACTTTCTTTTTGAATCTATTTTTAAATACTACGATGGTTCCGTTGTTTTTTATATCATTTTGGTATTCAACAATCCAAAAGTTTCTTTTTTTTTTCATATATTAAGTTTTCTTCTGATTCAAATAAAAATTGTTACAAGCTTTCTGGTATGAAAAAAAACAAAAAAGTATGCGACACTACTAAAATGAAACTAGGTTTCTTATAGATCAGATAAAATGGAAAATACCCTCTTTTTCATACTACTCTTTCTATATATAATTAAATGATTCAAAAAAATTGCATATGGAATTCAAAATACCATGCTATTATTACTTTGGTTTTTATGGCGAAGGTATAGTATATATAGATAGATATCTATTCTATATATTCTCAAAGAAAAGAATCATTGGCGCCAAGCGTGAGGAAATGCAAGACGTTTGGTAATTGTGCCTCCTGCCAAAAGAAAGGATCCCATTGAAGCAGCTAATCCCAGACATACTGTCTGTACATCTGGTTGTACAAATTGCATAGTATCATAAATAGCTATTCCAGGTATTACCCACCCCCCCGGAGAGTTTATAAACAGAGACAATTCTTTATTCTCTTTCTCTATGCTCAGATATATCATAATACTAATAAGTTGATTCGATATTTCACTATCAACATCTTGACCTAAAAAAAGTAATCTTTCTCGATAAAGTCGATTGATTAGGATTCCATTTTTTCCTTAAAAGCCGTACATGCACCTTTTGATGCATACAGTTCATCAAAAATTATATAAGCAAAAAAGGAATCAATGTGTCGATTTTAATCTTTCTCTTTTTCTAATGGATTTCTTCGAACTAAAAAAAAAGAAGAATATACTTAATTTAGTGAACTATCTTCTCATTGATGTATTGCTTTCATCGAGATCGAAGCCGAATCACAATGTAATTTTCTTGTTTCTGAATGGACTTTTTCAATTCTTTTAGGTTTCTTTTCTACTCTGAGTAAAGATCTGCCCGATTTGGATTTGCACATATAGAACAAATAGTCCAAAACTATGTATTTTTGTTAGAACTTCTTCCTTTTCTGAATTTATTAATGTTTTTTGTAAAATACAATATATAGATATGATAGAAGTAGTGATCGTAGAAATATTACCAATTGGTTTTTTCTACACAGAGCCTGGGTACTTGATTTTATTGGTCCAATTAAGCCAACCATAAATTATTCATAATTTCGAGTAATAATCTGGAAATTTTATCTAAAAATGAAAAAATCGATAGAATAGTACTTCATTACACTTCACGCTCCCCATTTTTTTATCTTTATGATTTCATCATTCTCTTTTGGGGGTGAAAGCGGGGATATCTCGATCGGGGGAGAAAACGGGTAAATCCCATATAACCTACTATATCTGACAAGTCGCACTATATATCAACCCAAGATGCATCTTTATCCCCGGGGGTTCGAAAGGGTACTCTTGGAACACCAATGGGCATAAAATGGACAAATAATAAAGTCATATATCTCACTTTAGTGTGGAAACGTAAGAATTAGCTTATCGTGTTAAAAAAGATTTACTTGATTTTATATTAATATTGCTTTTTTTTATAAAAAAGAAGACTAAATAAAGTCGAGTTGTTATAAATGGGTCATTGGGGTGATAAGCGAATATGTCTGCATTTACTTATTTAAATAGTCATAGAGAAAGTTGTCAACCCCTTTCGTCTCCCCACCATTGCGTATTGTTACTTATCCGGTATAGAATAAATCTGTTTCTTTGATTTCGACAAATATGATTGTTCCATTTTCCAAGAGAATCTACTGAAAGGCTATATTCATTTTTTTCCAGTGCAATAAAGTTACATAGTGTCTATTTTTTGTTGAAGGGGTATTTTTTCATGGGTTTACCTTGGTATCGTGTTCATACTGTTGTTTTAAATGATCCGGGCCGTTTGCTTTCTGTTCATATAATGCACACAGCTCTAGTTGCTGGTTGGGCCGGTTCGATGGCTCTATATGAATTAGCAGTTTTTGATCCCTCTGATCCTGTTCTTGATCCAATGTGGAGACAGGGTATGTTCGTTATACCTTTCATGACTCGTTTAGGAATAACTAATTCGTGGGGCGGTTGGAATATCACAGGAGGGGCTATAACGAATCCGGGTATTTGGAGTTACGAAGGTGTGGCCGGAGCACATATAGTGTTTTCAGGCTTGTGCTTTTTAGCGGCTATTTGGCATTGGGTTTATTGGGATCTAGAAATCTTTTGTGATGAACGTACTGGAAAACCTTCTTTGGATTTGCCAAAAATTTTTGGAATTCATTTATTTCTTGCAGGGGTGGCTTGTTTTGGTTTTGGCGCATTTCATGTAACAGGATTGTATGGTCCCGGAATATGGGTGTCTGATCCTTATGGACTAACTGGAAGGATACAATCCGTAAATCCCGCGTGGGGTGTGGAAGGTTTTGATCCTTTTGTTCCGGGGGGGATAGCTTCTCATCATATTGCGGCAGGAACGTTGGGCATATTAGCGGGTCTTTTCCATCTTAGTGTGCGTCCACCCCAACGTCTGTATAAAGGATTACGTATGGGAAATATTGAAACTGTCCTTTCTAGCAGTATTGCTGCTGTCTTTTTTGCAGCTTTTGTCGTTGCTGGAACTATGTGGTATGGTTCAGCAACAACCCCCATTGAATTATTTGGTCCTACTCGGTATCAATGGGATCAGGGATACTTCCAGCAAGAAATATATCGAAGAGTTGGTGCTGGGCTAGCCGAAAATCAAAATTTATCAGAAGCTTGGTCTAAAATTCCTGAAAAATTAGCTTTTTATGATTACATCGGAAATAATCCAGCAAAAGGGGGGTTATTTAGAGCTGGTTCAATGGACAATGGAGATGGAATAGCCGTCGGTTGGTTAGGACATCCCATTTTTCGAGATAAAGAAGGACATGAGCTTTTTGTACGTCGTATGCCTACTTTTTTTGAAACATTTCCAGTTGTTTTAGTAGATGGGGACGGAATTGTTAGAGCCGATGTTCCTTTTCGAAGAGCAGAATCGAAATATAGTGTCGAACAAGTAGGTGTAACTGTTGAGTTCTATGGTGGTGAGCTTAATGGAGTAAGTTATAGTGATCCCGCTACTGTGAAAAAATATGCTAGACGTGCTCAATTGGGGGAAATTTTTGAATTAGATCGTGCTACTTTGAAATCAGATGGTGTTTTTCGTAGCAGTCCAAGGGGTTGGTTTACTTTTGGGCATGCTTCATTTGCTCTGCTATTCTTTTTCGGGCACATTTGGCATGGTTCTAGAACTTTGTTCAGAGATGTTTTTGCTGGTATCGACCCAGATTTAGATGCTCAAGTAGAATTTGGAGCATTCCAAAAACTTGGAGATCCAACTACAAGAAGACAGGTAGTATAACATTCTTTTGTTCTTTTCTACTTTTTTATAATTTTGAATTTCATATAAAGAACTAGATAAATCTTGATTGGAATCATTGCATTTATTCTTTTTTTTCTTTTCGAAAAGAGCCCCACCCCAAGAAACAGGTATGAAAGCTATAATTGTAAACCACGATTAAATTTATGGAAGCTTTGGTTTATACATTCCTCTTAGTCTCAACTTTAGGAATTATTTTTTTCGCGATTTTTTTTAGAGAACCTCCTAAAGTTCCGACGAAAAAGGTCAAATAATTTTTTATTATCTTAATTGAAGTAATGAGCCCCCAATAGGGAGGGCGCATTACTTCAACTAGTCCCCATGTTCTTCAAATGGATCTCTTAGTTGTTGGGAGGGTTGCCCAAAGGCAGTATATAAGGCATACCCAGTAAAACTTACAAGTAAACCAGATATAGAGATGGCAATTAGAGTTGCTGTTTCCATTATTTTAATTCTAAAGTTTCCAGATCACAATAGATCTATAGGATAAGATCCTTATATTTACAGCGGAATGGTATACAAAGTCAACAGATCTAAATGAATAAAAAAGAGTATTTATGGCTACGCAAACCGTTGAGGATAATTCTAGATCTGGTCCAAGACGAACTGTTGTAGGGAATTTATTGAAACCTTTAAATTCAGAATATGGTAAAGTAGCCCCGGGGTGGGGAACTACTCCTTTGATGGGTGTTGCAATGGCTCTATTTGCGATATTTCTATCTATTATTTTGGAGATTTATAATTCGTCCATTTTATTGGACGGAATTTCTATCAATTAGATTCACAAGAATCGAGTAATTAGTTTATAGAAAGTGAAGCCTTTAGGTTTCTTATTGTTTCTTAGTCTATTCCATGTTGATGTGGTAGTTTGATCGTAGAATTTCTTTGTTTCTGTATTTCCGGAATATGAGTGTGTGACTTGTTTTAATTGGTCCTATTGAAAGTACAGAACATAAAATGGGTCTGTCATCTTGATATAGATGGTTTTATTCCGTCAGATATTTAATCTAGTATCTGGAGCACGGAATATAGAAAATAGATTCTAAAAATCTTAATACTATGATTCATACTAAATATTTAGACCTCGCAACTGGATTTAAAAACCTTTTCAAAGAGTTCTAAAAATATATTGAAAAATTTTGATTCTTTCAAGCTTCTCCAGTTTGTCTTTATTTTGAGCAAAGGACAAACCTTTCCTTGAATTTTTTCATTATATTTTATCTATTCATTGAAGAAGTGATGATCCAGCAATTCTTACTCAGGGAATTTTTGGACTTCGATTAAAAATTGTTTTGAATCATCGTGGTTCTAGTATGAATCTGAGGTTTTTTTTATTCATTCATATGGTCCTAACAAGAGAATCCTTATCAATAATAAAAATTCAAGAATAAAGAAGACAGCAGTAAATTCACATTATACAAATAAAAAGAAGTAAAGAATATTCAAGAGGCCTTAAAAGATCACGATAAAGACGGGTGCGCCGACTTGATATTTTGGCATTATAACAAAAAAGAATAGCTTTCGGATTTTTATTTCTTTTTTATCGTAAGAGAAAATTAGAATCATAGGATTAAATAAAGCAGTTTCAAACTTTCTATTACGGATATCTGTTTTTGTTACAATCAATATTTGGGTATTTTTGTTTGAGCCGTACGAGATGAAATTCGCATATACGGTTCTCTGGGGGGGTTCCTTTGGGTTACCTATCTCAATAAAGTTTATGATTGGTTCGAAGAACGTCTTGAAATTCAGGCGATTGCCGATGATATAACCAGTAAATATGTTCCGCCTCATGTGAACATATTTTATTGTTTAGGGGGAATTACACTTACTTGTTTTTTAGTCCAAGTAGCAACAGGATTTGCTATGACTTTTTATTATCGCCCAACCGTTACTGAAGCTTTTGCTTCTGTTCAATATATAATGACTGAAGCTAATTTTGGTTGGTTAATCCGATCAGTTCATCGATGGTCGGCAAGTATGATGGTCTTAATGATGATTCTACACGTATTTCGTGTGTATCTTACAGGTGGTTTTAAAAAACCTCGCGAATTAACTTGGGTTACGGGTGTAGTTTTGGCTGTATTAACTGCATCTTTTGGTGTAACTGGTTATTCCTTACCTTGGGATCAAATTGGTTATTGGGCAGTAAAAATAGTAACAGGCGTACCCGAAGCTATTCCTGTAATAGGATCGTCTTTGGTAGAATTATTACGCGGAAGTTCCAGTGTGGGCCAATCTACCTTAACTCGTTTTTATAGTTTGCATACTTTTGTATTACCTCTTCTTACTGCTGTATTTATGTTAATGCACTTTTCAATGATACGTAAGCAAGGCATTTCTGGTCCTTTATAGTGAATATGGGTCATAGATATTTGTAATCACTTCATTATCATTTTGTATTTTGGGGAGGATTTTTTTTCATTGCTACAATTATGGATTATAAAACAAAATAAAACATGTATTTAGATATTTTTCTTCAACTTAACAAAAATTGAATTTTTTTTACATACAAAAATAGTTGAAGGGAATTCTCCAAAAAAAATGGATTATGGGAGTGTGTGACTTGAACTATTTATTTGGCCGCGCAGATATATGACTTTATCTTATCTGCCACATTATAATTTACAATTAAATGTGTCTTTTTTCCAACCACCAAGCAAGGCTCTTACAGAGAGGGTAGGCTGGTTTTACTTGAAGAGAATCTTTTCTATGATCAGACTCGATTTTATTCTGCATCAACAGGCTCCATAAGATCCAGTAAAAGAAGTGATGTGATATAGTCTGAATTCTATATAGTATGACAACGCATTCATTTCCTATGCATTGATTTGATTTCTGATACTATTGGAGTGAACAAAGTAGATCTAAAGAACAACGCAAGTTAGGTTATATTAGTAACAAGTAAATTCTTTGTACATAAAAAGTATCAAGATTTTTTTTTGATAGGATAACAATTGCAAAGTTTGAGATCACCCAGAAAGCATTATCAACTTGAAAAGTCTACTCGGGTATTGAGCGTTTACTAAAATTTACTTAAAAAGAACTTAATTTTTTTTTCAATAAAAAATGGTAACTTTGGAAAAAGAGAATAGAATCAAGTTTCTTTTATTATTTAGAATCTTCATATATGTGTGGATAACACATACATTTTTTTCTAGTTTATTCTATAGATACAGTTGAAGAAAAATTTGATTAGTGCTCGAGCCGGATGATGAAAAATTATCATATCCGGTTCTTTTGGAGGATGGATCTATAAGAATTCACCTATCCCAATAACAAAAAAACCTGACTTGAATGATCCTGTATTAAGAGCTAAATTGGCTAAGGGAATGGGTCATAATTATTATGGAGAACCCGCATGGCCTAACGATCTTTTATATATTTTTCCAGTAGTAATTCTAGGTACTATTGCCTGTAACGTAGGCTTAGCGGTTCTAGAACCATCCATGATTGGGGAACCTGCGGATCCTTTTGCAACTCCTTTGGAAATACTACCTGAATGGTATTTTTTTCCCGTATTTCAAATACTTCGTACAGTGCCCAATAAGTTATTGGGCGTTCTTTTAATGGTTTCGGTACCTACGGGATTATTAACAGTACCCTTTTTGGAGAATGTTAATAAATTCCAAAATCCATTTCGCCGCCCAGTAGCAACTACCATCTTTTTGATTGGTACTGTAGTTGCCCTTTGGTTAGGTATTGGAGCAACATTACCTATTGAGAAATCCCTAACGTTAGGTCTTTTTTAAAATTATAAGATTGGTTTCATTTTGAATTCATTTTGAAATAAAATATCATGACATCTGTATTGTATATCTAGGGAGAATTCTTTCTGAACCTACTAATCCCTAGATACATCTATTCCTTTTTAGATATATTCTGACCATTAGGATTTGTTCTAAATATTTAAATTACATATTTTGACCTTTCATTTTGAGTTTAGAAAAAAAATCAATTTGAAAAAATCCTATGTCAATAGATTTCAATTTTATGCAAAATACTTTTGTATTTTTAAAATGTCCAATATAGATTTTCCATCTTCTACGCGAAAATGTTCAAATTTCAGAAGGTCTTCTTGACTGTTATTCAAAAGTTCTAATAATGTATGAATATTGGATCTTTTGAGACAATTATAGATCCTGGGAGGTAATTCTAATTGGTCAATAAAAATAGATTTCAATGCTATTTCTTTTTTATTTTTCCTTAGTTTATCTTTAACCAATATATCATGAAAAGTAAAAAGGGGCAAAGTCACTTTGTCTTGATTTTTTTCTAAATGAAAGTTATCTTCTTCTGCGTGTAAAAAGGGAAGAAATAAATCAATCAAATTTTGGGAGGCTTCATAAAGGGCTTCCTTAGGAGTTAAACTTCCGTTTGTCCATATCTCCAGAAAAAGTATTTCTTGTTTTTCATTCCCATTGACATAAGAATGAATACTATAATTTACATTTCGAACAGGCATGAATCTAGCATCTATATCATAACTTCCGTCTTGAAAGTTTTTTAATGTTTTTATACGATACCCACGATTTCTCTCAATTTTTAATTCAATACACAAATTAACAGGTTCTGTTACGTTGGCTATATGTTGTCTATTATCAACGATTTCCACCGAGGGTGGTAAAATGATGTCTTGAGCGGTTATATATCCAGGACCTTTGAAAGAAATCCATGCGTCCTGTGTTCCATACATATTACTTTTCAATACAATTTTTTTCAAATTCATGAAAATTTCATGTACTGATTCTTCAATACCTATTATGGTAGAATATTCATGTGGTATTTTCTCTGATTTTACACGTGTGATACATGTTCCCTCTATTTCTCCGAGTAAAATTCTTCGGATTGCAATGCCTATTGTATCGGCTTGACCTTTCATAAGTGGGGACAGAATAAAGCGTCCATAATAAAGACGCTTACTGTCTATTCGTGATTCAACACATTTCCATTGTAGTGTCCGAGTAGAGACTCTTAATTTCTCTTGAACCATAGTAATTATTTTGATAAAACTCTTGACTTGTTTTTTTCTCTTGAACTATTTTTAATGTTTATTTTTAGTTTTATACACGTCTTTTTTTAGGAGACCTACATCCATTATGTGGCATAGGAGTTACATCTCGTATAAAATTTAATAGTATACCACTTCTACGAATAGCTCTTAATGCTGCATCTCTTCCGAGGCCAGGCCCTTTTATCATGATTTCTGCTCGTTGCATGCCTTGATCCGATACTGTTCGAATAGCATTTCCTGCTGCAGTTTGAGCGGCAAAAGGTGTTCCCCTTCGTGTACCCTTGAATCCACAAGTACCCGCGGAGGACCAAGAAATCACCCGACCTCGTACATCTGTAATAGTCACAATAGTATTGTTGAAACTAGCTTGAACATGAATAATTCCCTTTGGTATTTTACGAGTATAATTACGCGAACCAATACGTACATTTTTACGTGAACCTTTTTTAGGTATAGATTTTGCCATATTCGATTATTTCAATACAATATTTCATTAAAAAAAAAAAAATAAGATAGATCTAGGGTATGGAGATATCCATTTCATGTCAAAAACGGATCCTTTTCCAATTCTTTTCGAATTTGATATTCGATTTTTTCTATATTCTTTTTATTTGCTTTTGATTAATATCAAATACAATTTTTGAAATCAAAGTTAAAAGTTGAAATATCAATAATATTTAAAAAATGGATTTTTCATTTTCATAGAATAATATATATTCTAGATAATTTTATAATTTTCTCTCTTTTTTTATCTAGTCTATTTTTTTAGAAAGCTTCTGTTTGTTCAAATATTATCCTTGTCTTTGTTTATGTTTTGGATTGAAACAAATTACTATAATTCGTCCTCGTCTTCGAATCAATCGACATTTTTCACAAATTTTACGAACCGAGGCGTTTATTTTCATATTTTACATTCCTTAATTAGTTAATCCAAAATTGTGGAAGAAAATAAAGGTTCCTTACATTTTGAACGTCTATTTGAACGTCTATTAGTGGCTTTCTCAATAAAATAGAAAATAAAGTTGAGATTAAAAAACATCCTAATTCAATTGAGTGACTTCTCTTTTTTATTTTCTTATCGTATGTCCAGAAAAAGTATTGGAAACATATTCTAGAATAGAAATAAAAATCCAATTTGCATTAATTGTATATAAACCTTAAACCCCGGGCAAATAATTTATGGATAAGTTATTCATTTAGTAATTAAATCTTCGTGAATTTCCCTTTTTTTTACAATTCCAGTGAAATCCCTTCTTACATTCATCAATAAATATATCTATCTAAAAAAAATAGATATATTTCTATCTATGAGGGATGAAGTTCTATTAGAAACTTGCGTTTTATCTCTCTTTTTTTTTTTTACATAAATGAAATGGATACAAGTTTCTCATCGAATTCGGATATTAGAAAGATTACCATATATAACATAAAACTTCGCCGCCGATTTTTTCTAATCGAGCCTCTCGATCTGTCATTATACCTCTAGAAGTTGAAAGAATGACAATCCCCATGCCTCCTAAAATTCGAGGGATTTGTTGATAATTGTAATATATTCGTAGACCAGGTGTACTTATTCGTTTTAAATTGAAAAAACTTTTATATGATTCTTTTCTATTTCTTCGATACCGTAGAGTTAAAACTAAAAAATATTTGTCGTTTTCTCTATGTTTTCTGATGTTTTCAACAAAACCCTCTCGTAAAAGTATTTTTACAGTTTTTTCTGTAATGTTAGTAAAAGGTAATTGAACCATTCCTTTTTTATTCATGTCAGCATTTCGTATATAGGTTATTATGTTGGCGATAGTGTCCTTCCCCATGGTAAACGAAAAAAATTGTTGCC
>NW_028197106.1:12500-17500 GCF_037176805.1 Vigna unguiculata | reverse complement strand
GTGAACTGGACAGTTCCAATAAGATTTCATTCTTGAACAAAAATCCATTTTGGGGTTTATTTCATCTATTCCATGACCGGAACAGGGGGAGATACACGTTACACCACGATTTTGAATCAGAAGATATATTTCAAGAAATGGCAGATCTATTCACTCTATCAATAACCGAGCCGGATCTGGTGTATCATAAGGAATTTGATTTTTCTATGGATTCCTCCGGATTGGATCAAAAACATTTCTTGAATGAGTTATTGAACTCCAGGGATGAATCGAAAAAGCACTCTTTATTGGTTCTACCTCCTCTTTTTTATGAAGAGAATGAATCTTTTTATCGAAGGATCATAAAAAAATGGGTCCAGACCTCTTGCGGAAATAATGTGGAAGATCCAAAACCTAAAATAGTTGTATTTGCTAGCAACAACATAATGGAGGCAGTCAATCAATATAGATTGATCCGAAATCTGATTCAAATCCAATATAGCACCCATGGTTACATAAGAAATGTATTGAATCGATTCAATTGCAACTTCGAATATGGAATTCAAAGGTATCAAATAGGAAATGATACTCTGAATCATCGAACTAGAATGAAATACACGATCAACCAACATTTATCAAATTTGAAAAAGAGTCAGAAGAAGTGGTTCGATCCTCTTATTTTGATTTCTCGAACGGAGAGATCTATGAATTGGGATCCTAATGTATATAGATACAAATGGTCCAATGGGAGCAAGAATTTCCAGGAACATTTGGACTATTTCATTTCTGAGCAGAATAGCCGTTTTCAAGTAGTGTTCGATCGATTACATATTAATCAATATTCGATTGATTGGTCTGAGGTTATCGACAAAAAAGATTTGTCTAAGTCACTTTGTTTATTTTTGTCCAAGTTACTTCTTTTTTTGCCCAAGTTTCTTCTCTTTTTGTCTAACTCACTTCCTTCTTTTTTATTTGTGAGTTTTGGGGGTATCCCCATTCATAGGTCCGAGATCCACATCTATGAATTGAAAGGTCCGAATGATCCACTCTGTAATCAGTTATTAGAATCAATAGGTCTTCAAATCTTTCATTTGAAAAAAAGGAAACCCTTATTATTGGATGACCAAGATACTTCCCAAAAATCGAAATTCTTGATCAATGGAGGAACAATATCACCATTTTTGTTCAATAAGATACCAAAGTGGATGATTGACTCATTCCATACTAGAAAGAATCGCAGGAAATCTTTTGATAACACAGATTCCTATTTCTCAATGATATCCCACGATCCAGACAATTGGCTGAATCCCGTGAAACCATTTCATAGAAGTTCATTGATATACTATTTTTATAAAGCAAATCGACTTCGATTCTTGAATAATCAATATCACTTCTGCTTCTATTGTAACAAAAGATTCCCTTTTTATGTGGAAAAGGCCCGTATCAATAATTATGATTTTACGTATGGACAATTCCTCAAAATCTTGTTCATTCGCAACAAAATCTTTTCTTTTTGCGATGGTCAAAAAAAACATGCTTTTTTGAAGAGAGATACTATTTCACCAATCGAGTTACAGGTATCTAACATATTGATACCTAACGATTTTCCGCAAAGTGGCGACGAAGGGTATAACTTCTACAAATCTTTCCATTTTCCAATTCGATACGATCCATTCGTTCGTGGAGCTATTTACTCGATCGCAGACATTTCTGGAACACCTCTAACAGAGGGACAAATAGTCCATTTTGAAAAAACTTATTGTCAACCTCTTTCAGATATGAATATACCTGATTCAGAAGGGAAGAACTTGTATCAGTATCTCAATTTCAATTCAAACATGGGTTGGATTCACACTCCATGTTCTGAGAAATATTTACCATCCGAAAAAAGGAAAAAACGGAGTTCTTGTCTACAAAAATGCCTTGAGAAAGGTCAGATGTATAGAACCTTTCAACAAGATAGTGTTTTTTCAACTCTCTCAAAATGGAATCTATTCCAAACATATATACCATGGTTCCTTACCTCGACGGGGTACAAATATCTAAATTTCATATTTTTAGATACTTTTTCAGACCTATTGCCGATACTAAGTAGCAGCCAAAAATTTGTATCCATTTTTCATGATATTATGCATGGGTCAGATATATTATGGCGAATTCGTCAGATTCCATTGTGTCTTCCACAATGGAATCTGATAAGTGAGATTCCGGGTAATTGTTTCCATAATCTTCTTCTGTCCGAAGAAATGACTCATCGAAATAATGAGTTACTATTGATATCGACACATCTGAGATCGCTAAATGTTCAGGAGTTCTTCTATTCAATCCTTTTCCTTCTCCTTGTTGCTGGATATCTCGTTCGTACACATCTTCTCTTTGTTTCTCGAGT
Organism: Vigna unguiculata; assembly: GCF_037176805.1. NCBI lineage: Eukaryota > Viridiplantae > Streptophyta > Magnoliopsida > Fabales > Fabaceae > Vigna > Vigna unguiculata. The sequence continues at coordinate 15,132 of NW_028197106.1, read as the reverse complement.
CTATAGTGAGTTACAGACAGAGTTCGAAAAGGTAAAATCTTTGATGATTCCATCATACATGATTGAGTTGCGAAAACTTCTGGATAGGTATCCTACATCTGAACTGAATTCTTTCTGGTTAAAGAATATCTTTCTAGTTGCTCTGGAACAATTAGGAGATTCTCTAGAAGAAATACGGAGTTTTGCTTTTGGTAGCAACATGCTATGGGGTGGTGGTCCCGCTTATGGGGTCAAATCCATACGTTCTAAGAATAAATATTGGAATCTCATCGATCTCATAAGTATTATACCAAATCCCATCAATCGAATCGCTTTTTCGAGAAATACGAGACATCTAAGTCATCCAAGTAAAGCAATCTATTCCTTGATAAGAAAAATAAAAAACGTGAATGGTGATTGGATTGATGATCAAATAGAATCCTGGGTCTCGAACACTGATTCGATTGATGATAAAGAAAAAGAATTCTTGGTTCAGTTTTCTACCTTAACAACAGAAAAAAGGATTGATCAAATTCTATTGAGTCTTACTCATAGTGATCTTTTATCAAAGAATAACTCTGGTTATCAAATAAGTGAACAACCGGGAGCAATTTACTTACGATACTTAGTTGACATTCAAAAAAAGTATCTAATGATTTATGAATTCAATACATCCTGTTTAGTAGAAAGACGTATATTCCTTGCTAATTATCAGACAATTACTTATTCACACACCTTGTGGGGGGCTAATAGTTTGCATTTCCCATCTCATGGAAAACCCTTTTCGCTCCGCTTAGCCCTACCTCCCCCTAGTAGGGGTATTTTAGTGATAGGTTCTATAGGAACTGGACGATCCTATTTGGTCAAATACCTAGCGACAAACTCCTATGTTCCTTTCATTACAGTATTTCTGAACAAGTTCCTGGATAACAAGCCTAAGGGTTTTCTTATTGATAATAGTGACTATATTGATGATAGTGACGATATTGATGATAGTGACGATATTGATGATAGTGACGATAGTGACGATATCGACCGTGACCTTGATATGGAGCTGGAGCTTCTAACTATGATGAATACGCTAACTATGGATATGATGCCAGAAATAGACCGATTTTATATCACCTTTCACTTCGAATTAGCAAAAGCAATGTCTCCTTGCATAATATGGATTCCTAACATTCATGATCTGGATGTGACTGAGTCGAATTACTTATCCCTCGGTCTTTTAGTGAACTATCTCTCCAGGGATTGTGAAAGATGTTCCACTAGAAATATTCTTGTTATTGCTTCGACTCATATTCCCCAAAAAGTAGATCCAGCTCTAATAGCTCCGAATAAATTCAATACATGCATTAAGATACGAAGGCTTCTTATTCCACAACAACGAAAACACTTTTTCACTCTTTCATATACTAGGGGATTTCACTTGGAAAAGAAAATGTCCCATACTAATGGATTCGGGTCCACGACGATGGGTTCAAATGTACGAGATCTTGTAGCACTTAACAATGAGGCCCTATCGATTAGTATTATACAAAAAAAATCCATCATAGACACTAATATAATTAGTTCTGTTCTTCATAGACAAACTTGGGATTTCCGATCTCAGGTAAGATCGGTTCAGGATCATGGGATCCTTTTCTATCAGATAGGAAGGGCTGTTTCACAAAATGTACTTCTAAGTAATTGCTCCATAGATCCTATATCTATCTATATGAAGAAGAAATCATGTGACGGGGGGGATTCTTATTTGTACAAATGGTACTTCGAACTTGGAACGAGTATGAAGAAATTAACGATACTTCTTTACCTTTTGAGTTGTTCTGCCGGATCGGTCGCTCAAGACCTTTGGTCTCTACCCGGACCTGATGAAAAAAATGGGATCACATCTTATGGACTCGTTGAGAAGAATTATGATCTAGTTCATGGCCTATTAGAAGTAGAAGGCGCTCTGGTGGGATCCTCACGTACAGAAAAAGATTGCAGTCAATTTGATAAGGATCGAGTGACATTGCTTCTTCGGTCCGAACCAAGGAATCCCTTAAATAGGATTCAAAATGGATCTTATTCTATCGTTGATCAGAGATTTCTCTATGAAAAATATGAATCGGAGTTTGAAGAAGGGGGAGGAGTCCTCGACCCGCAACAGATAGAGGAGGATTTTTTCAATCACATCGTTTGGGCTCCTAGAATATGGCGCCCTTGGGGCTTTCTATTTGATTGTATTGAAAGGCCCAATAATTTGGGATTTCCCTATTGGGCCAGGTCATTTCGGGACAAGCGGATCATTTATGATGAAGAGGATGAGCTTCAAGAGAATGATTCAGAGTTCTTGCAGGGTGGAACCATGCAGTACCAGACACGAGATAGATCTTCCAAAGAACAGGGCTTTTTTCGAATAAGCCAATTCATTTGGGACCCCGTGGATCCACTCTTTTTCCTATTCAAAGATCAGCCTTTTGTCTCTGTGTTTTCACATCGACAATTCTTTACAGATGAAGAGATGTCAAGGGAACTTCTTACTTCCCAAACAAATCTTCCTACATCTATATATAAACACTGGTTTATCAAGAATACGCAAGAAAAGCATTTTGAATTGTTGATTCATTGCCAGAGATGGCTTAGAATCAATAGTTCATCATCTAAAGGA
>NW_028197105.1:40000-45000 GCF_037176805.1 Vigna unguiculata | reverse complement strand
TCCATCGACCTGAGACGAAGAGAAAGAAAGGTCTATCTATTTTTTTTTTAGTTATTCAGTTAAACCAATGATTCGTTATTGGAGCAGCTAGCAACAACTATCTCATCTGGGAAAAGCCATCTTTTTCTCAACAATGTCTTTGTCATTTGATCCAATAGCGCTTCGTTAGATAGGAACAGATTTGATAAATATTGATAACTCTCAGATAGAGTATTAGAAGGGAAAAATCCTTTAGATGATGAACTATTGATTCTAAGCCATCTCTGGCAATGAATCAACAATTCAAAATGCTTTTCTTGCGTATTCTTGATAAACCAGTGTTTATATATAGATGTAGGAAGATTTGTTTGGGAAGTAAGAAGTTCCCTTGACATCTCTTCATCTGTAAAGAATTGTCGATGTGAAAACACAGAGACAAAAGGCTGATCTTTGAATAGGAAAAAGAGTGGATCCACGGGGTCCCAAATGAATTGGCTTATTCGAAAAAAGCCCTGTTCTTTGGAAGATCTATCTCGTGTCTGGTACTGCATGGTTCCACCCTGCAAGAACTCTGAATCATTCTCTTGAAGCTCATCCTCTTCATCATAAATGATCCGCTTGTCCCGAAATGACCTGGCCCAATAGGGAAATCCCAAATTATTGGGCCTTTCAATACAATCAAATAGAAAGCCCCAAGGGCGCCATATTCTAGGAGCCCAAACGATGTGATTGAAAAAATCCTCCTCTATCTGTTGCGGGTCGAGGACTCCTCCCCCTTCTTCAAACTCCGATTCATATTTTTCATAGAGAAATCTCTGATCAACGATAGAATAAGATCCATTTTGAATCCTATTTAAGGGATTCCTTGGTTCGGACCGAAGAAGCAATGTCACTCGATCCTTATCAAATTGACTGCAATCTTTTTCTGTACGTGAGGATCCCACCAGAGCGCCTTCTACTTCTAATAGGCCATGAACTAGATCATAATTCTTCTCAACGAGTCCATAAGATGTGATCCCATTTTTTTCATCAGGTCCGGGTAGAGACCAAAGGTCTTGAGCGACCGATCCGGCAGAACAACTCAAAAGGTAAAGAAGTATCGTTAATTTCTTCATACTCGTTCCAAGTTCGAAGTACCATTTGTACAAATAAGAATCCCCCCCGTCACATGATTTCTTCTTCATATAGATAGATATAGGATCTATGGAGCAATTACTTAGAAGTACATTTTGTGAAACAGCCCTTCCTATCTGATAGAAAAGGATCCCATGATCCTGAACCGATCTTACCTGAGATCGGAAATCCCAAGTTTGTCTATGAAGAACAGAACTAATTATATTAGTGTCTATGATGGATTTTTTTTGTATAATACTAATCGATAGGGCCTCATTGTTAAGTGCTACAAGATCTCGTACATTTGAACCCATCGTCGTGGACCCGAATCCATTAGTATGGGACATTTTCTTTTCCAAGTGAAATCCCCTAGTATATGAAAGAGTGAAAAAGTGTTTTCGTTGTTGTGGAATAAGAAGCCTTCGTATCTTAATGCATGTATTGAATTTATTCGGAGCTATTAGAGCTGGATCTACTTTTTGGGGAATATGAGTCGAAGCAATAACAAGAATATTTCTAGTGGAACATCTTTCACAATCCCTGGAGAGATAGTTCACTAAAAGACCGAGGGATAAGTAATTCGACTCAGTCACATCCAGATCATGAATGTTAGGAATCCATATTATGCAAGGAGACATTGCTTTTGCTAATTCGAAGTGAAAGGTGATATAAAATCGGTCTATTTCTGGCATCATATCCATAGTTAGCGTATTCATCATAGTTAGAAGCTCCAGCTCCATATCAAGGTCACGGTCGATATCGTCACTATCGTCACTATCATCAATATCGTCACTATCATCAATATCGTCACTATCATCAATATAGTCACTATTATCAATAAGAAAACCCTTAGGCTTGTTATCCAGGAACTTGTTCAGAAATACTGTAATGAAAGGAACATAGGAGTTTGTCGCTAGGTATTTGACCAAATAGGATCGTCCAGTTCCTATAGAACCTATCACTAAAATACCCCTACTAGGGGGAGGTAGGGCTAAGCGGAGCGAAAAGGGTTTTCCATGAGATGGGAAATGCAAACTATTAGCCCCCCACAAGGTGTGTGAATAAGTAATTGTCTGATAATTAGCAAGGAATATACGTCTTTCTACTAAACAGGATGTATTGAATTCATAAATCATTAGATACTTTTTTTGAATGTCAACTAAGTATCGTAAGTAAATTGCTCCCGGTTGTTCACTTATTTGATAACCAGAGTTATTCTTTGATAAAAGATCACTATGAGTAAGACTCAATAGAATTTGATCAATCCTTTTTTCTGTTGTTAAGGTAGAAAACTGAACCAAGAATTCTTTTTCTTTATCATCAATCGAATCAGTGTTCGAGACCCAGGATTCTATTTGATCATCAATCCAATCACCATTCACGTTTTTTATTTTTCTTATCAAGGAATAGATTGCTTTACTTGGATGACTTAGATGTCTCGTATTTCTCGAAAAAGCGATTCGATTGATGGGATTTGGTATAATACTTATGAGATCGATGAGATTCCAATATTTATTCTTAGAACGTATGGATTTGACCCCATAAGCGGGACCACCACCCCATAGCATGTTGCTACCAAAAGCAAAACTCCGTATTTCTTCTAGAGAATCTCCTAATTGTTCCAGAGCAACTAGAAAGATATTCTTTAACCAGAAAGAATTCAGTTCAGATGTAGGATACCTATCCAGAAGTTTTCGCAACTCAATCATGTATGATGGAATCATCAAAGATTTTACCTTTTCGAACTCTGTCTGTAACTCACTATAGACTCGAGAAACAAAGAGAAGATGTGTACGAACGAGATATCCAGCAACAAGGAGAAGGAAAAGGATTGAATAGAAGAACTCCTGAACATTTAGCGATCTCAGATGTGTCGATATCAATAGTAACTCATTATTTCGATGAGTCATTTCTTCGGACAGAAGAAGATTATGGAAACAATTACCCGGAATCTCACTTATCAGATTCCATTGTGGAAGACACAATGGAATCTGACGAATTCGCCATAATATATCTGACCCATGCATAATATCATGAAAAATGGATACAAATTTTTGGCTGCTACTTAGTATCGGCAATAGGTCTGAAAAAGTATCTAAAAATATGAAATTTAGATATTTGTACCCCGTCGAGGTAAGGAACCATGGTATATATGTTTGGAATAGATTCCATTTTGAGAGAGTTGAAAAAACACTATCTTGTTGAAAGGTTCTATACATCTGACCTTTCTCAAGGCATTTTTGTAGACAAGAACTCCGTTTTTTCCTTTTTTCGGATGGTAAATATTTCTCAGAACATGGAGTGTGAATCCAACCCATGTTTGAATTGAAATTGAGATACTGATACAAGTTCTTCCCTTCTGAATCAGGTATATTCATATCTGAAAGAGGTTGACAATAAGTTTTTTCAAAATGGACTATTTGTCCCTCTGTTAGAGGTGTTCCAGAAATGTCTGCGATCGAGTAAATAGCTCCACGAACGAATGGATCGTATCGAATTGGAAAATGGAAAGATTTGTAGAAGTTATACCCTTCGTCGCCACTTTGCGGAAAATCGTTAGGTATCAATATGTTAGATACCTGTAACTCGATTGGTGAAATAGTATCTCTCTTCAAAAAAGCATGTTTTTTTTGACCATCGCAAAAAGAAAAGATTTTGTTGCGAATGAACAAGATTTTGAGGAATTGTCCATACGTAAAATCATAATTATTGATACGGGCCTTTTCCACATAAAAAGGGAATCTTTTGTTACAATAGAAGCAGAAGTGATATTGATTATTCAAGAATCGAAGTCGATTTGCTTTATAAAAATAGTATATCAATGAACTTCTATGAAATGGTTTCACGGGATTCAGCCAATTGTCTGGATCGTGGGATATCATTGAGAAATAGGAATCTGTGTTATCAAAAGATTTCCTGCGATTCTTTCTAGTATGGAATGAGTCAATCATCCACTTTGGTATCTTATTGAACAAAAATGGTGATATTGTTCCTCCATTGATCAAGAATTTCGATTTTTGGGAAGTATCTTGGTCATCCAATAATAAGGGTTTCCTTTTTTTCAAATGAAAGATTTGAAGACCTATTGATTCTAATAACTGATTACAGAGTGGATCATTCGGACCTTTCAATTCATAGATGTGGATCTCGGACCTATGAATGGGGATACCCCCAAAACTCACAAATAAAAAAGAAGGAAGTGAGTTAGACAAAAAGAGAAGAAACTTGGGCAAAAAAAGAAGTAACTTGGACAAAAATAAACAAAGTGACTTAGACAAATCTTTTTTGTCGATAACCTCAGACCAATCAATCGAATATTGATTAATATGTAATCGATCGAACACTACTTGAAAACGGCTATTCTGCTCAGAAATGAAATAGTCCAAATGTTCCTGGAAATTCTTGCTCCCATTGGACCATTTGTATCTATATACATTAGGATCCCAATTCATAGATCTCTCCGTTCGAGAAATCAAAATAAGAGGATCGAACCACTTCTTCTGACTCTTTTTCAAATTTGATAAATGTTGGTTGATCGTGTATTTCATTCTAGTTCGATGATTCAGAGTATCATTTCCTATTTGATACCTTTGAATTCCATATTCGAAGTTGCAATTGAATCGATTCAATACATTTCTTATGTAACCATGGGTGCTATATTGGATTTGAATCAGATTTCGGATCAATCTATATTGATTGACTGCCTCCATTATGTTGTTGCTAGCAAATACAACTATTTTAGGTTTTGGATCTTCCACATTATTTCCGCAAGAGGTCTGGACCCATTTTTTTATGATCCTTCGATAAAAAGATTCATTCTCTTCATAAAAAAGAGGAGGTAGAACCAATAAAGAGTGCTTTTTCGATTCATCCCTGGAGTTCAATAACTCATTCAAGAAATGTTTTTG
>NW_028197105.1:7500-35000 GCF_037176805.1 Vigna unguiculata | reverse complement strand
CTTGAATTTCTATTTGAATTTTCTATTTGCTTTAGTTGAATATCTTCTTTTATTCGATTTTTTGAATTGTTTATTTTACAATAGTCGATGATAGTCACAATAGAAATTTCAACGAACTTAGTCAATGAGCTATAATGAGTTATAAAGATCTATCTATAGATAAAAAATACACAAATAAGAAATATCATTTTATGTAATTTTATGTACAGTAGTGGGGAATTATGGGACAAAAAATAAATCCGCTTGGTTTCAGACTTGGTACAACTCAAAGTCATGATTCTATTTGGTTTGCACAACCAACAAAATATTCTGAGAATATACAAGAAGATAAAAAAATACGAGATTGGATAAAAAATTTTATACAAAAAAATAGAAGAATATCCTCGGGTGTCGAGGGAATTGGAGAGATAAAGATTCAAAAAAGAATCGATCTGATTCAAGTCATAATATATATGGGATTTCCAAAGTTATTAATAGAGGGTAAGCCTCAAAAAATCGAAGAATTACAGACGAATATGCACAAAAAACTGAATTGTGTGAATAGAAAACTAAACATTGCTATTGTAAAAGTTACAAATGCTTATAAACACCCTAATATTCTTGCAGAATTTATAGCTGGACAATTAAAGAATAGAGTTTCATTTCGTAAAGCAATGAAAAAAGCTATTGAATTAACTGAACAAGCAGGTACAAAAGGAGTTCAAGTACAGATTGCAGGACGTATTGATGGAAAAGAAATTGCACGTGTCGAATGGATCAGAGAAGGTAGGGTTCCTCTCCAAACCATTCGAGCTAAAATTGAATATTGTTGTTATACAGTTCGAACTATTTATGGAGTTTTAGGGATAAAAGTTTGGATATTTTCGAAATAAAGAAAAATATGTCCTTCTTTCTATTCAATAATTCAATGTCCTATTTTGATTTTATATAAAACAAAAAAGAAAAAATTACTCGATTTTGATTCTCAAAAATTTATCTATTTTATAAGATTGAATCGACTAAAAAAAGAAATTAATCATTTTATAGAGGATTGCCATGCTTAGTGTGTGACTCGTTAGTTTTTTAGAATGATTAAAAAAAAAAAAGAAACCGGTTAATAGTATCAATTCATTTAAAAAGAACTAATAACCAACACATCACTTCGGATTATCTAGATCTAAAGAATTAGTCAAAAGAAAAAAAATTTAATAAAAAAAGAATATAGCAACTGAAAAATTGTGAAAGATAAAAGAAAAAAAAGATTATTTAGTTGTAAAGCAATAAAAATATATAGATAAAAGAAAAGGTGAAAGAAAGAGATTAAAATATATCAATGATATAGAATTCGAATATGTAAAGGTCTATGGGTCATCTCAGAAAAGATAGTGTATTAAAGCATCCTTAAAAATAAAAAAGAATAATATATATATTTTTTTTTTATTTTTAATGTCAATAAATTAAGAGCTCTGAATCAAGAAAAACTGATAATATTGATTCACGAAAAAAGAAATGAATATTCTATTCTAAAAAAATTTTATTAATTTTTAGCTATGAGAAAGGCTCCATTGTCGAATTAAAACCTAACCATTAATCGAGAGGCGATGGGAACGACGAAACCTGCAAATACTTAAGACTTAAGATTTTATTAAAAAAATCTTAAAGAAAACAAATCTTAATGATTTCTTAGGTGGGATGGCGGAAGAAACCTAAAAACAATCCATTTTTTAGGAGTTGTACCCTACATTAACATCTGAATTTCATTACATCTGAATTTGAGAATAAAAGAGTAAATATTCGCCCGCGAGAATTTTTCTTTTATTGAATTTTTTTATATTTTTGCCAATTCTAAGAATCGATATTGAAAACAAGATCTAAAAATTTCGAAGATTGTATGAAATCTCAAAAAATACCGAGATTTCGTTATTTACTAAACATATGACTATTTCTATTATTTTATCGATTAGATAGAATCTATATCCATATAGATATAGATATTTGAATTACTTCATTCGCGAGGAGCCGTATGAGGTGAAAATCTCATGTACGGTTCTGTAATAAAGATGGAATTGAAAAACAACCATCAATTATAACCCCCAAAGAACCAGATTTCGTAAACAACATAGAGGAAGAATGAAGGGAATATCCTATCGAGGTAATAATATTTGCTTCGGAAGATATGCTCTTCAGGCACTTGAGCCAGCTTGGATAACATCTAGACAAATAGAAGCGGGACGGCGGGCAATGTCAAGAAATGTTCGCCGAGGTGGACAAATATGGGTACGTATTTTTCCAGACAAACCGGTTACAGTAAGACCTACTGAAACACGTATGGGTTCAGGAAAAGGATTTCCCGAATATTGGGTAGCTGTTGTTAAACCTGGGAAAATACTTTATGAAATGGGTGGAGTACCAGAAAATATAGCAAGAAAGGCTATTTCAATAGCATCATCCAAAATGCCGATACGAACTCAATTCATTATTTCAGGATAATAAAAGAGAACCAAAGAAAATAGGTCTTTAGAATGAAAAGAAAAAAGGCAATAATAGGTTCCTTTTTTTTTGAACACAAAATATTTTTACTTCCTTTTTTAGATTGAAATAATAAAAAAATGATATGATTCAACCTCAAACTCATTTGAATGTAGCGGATAACAGCGGAGCACGTGAACTGATGTGTATTCGAATCCTAGGAGCTAGTAATCGACGATATGCTTATATTGGCGACATTGTTGTTGCTGTAATCAAACAAGCAGTACCAAATACGAACTTAGAAAAATCTGAAGTGATCAGAGCTGTAATTGTACGTACTTGTAAACAACTAAAACGTAGCAACGGTATAATAATTCAGTATGATGATAATGCTGCAGTTATAATTGATCAAGAAGGAAATCCAAAAGGAACTCGAATCTTTTGCGCAATCGCCCGGGAATTGAGACAGTTAAATTTCACTAAAATAGTTTCATTAGCACCTGAGGTATTATAAGAGGAAACCACGATATGGATATATTCTTTTTTTGTGAAATAGATAAATGTATCTATTTTATCTCAAAAATATATCTTTTGTAATAATTATTATTTTGAAGAATTCGTACTTATAAGTTTTAGAAGTAGCCATTTTTCTTTATTTCAGATTTATACTTGAAAACCTAAACAATATCTATATCTATCTATATATAGATATGGGCGAACGACGGGAATTGAACCCGCGCATGGTGGATTCACAATCCACTGCCTTGATCCACTTGGCTACATCCGCCCTTATAGTAAAAATGATCTATATCTCAAATTCTACCTTTTCATTATCCTTTTTTTTCTAACAAAGGAAAAAAAAAAAGATAAGGAATCATTAAATCAATCAAAAACGTATGTATAAATCTATAGAAATCTAAAAAAAAGATTACTAATCCAATATCCAATATAAAGGAGCAATATTAACAAAGTTGATATTGCTCCTTTATTTTTAAACAAAAACTCGTCTACTTTAAATTAAGATCAAAATTTTATCCATTAACAGATGGAGCTTCCATCGCAGCTAGATCTAGAGGGAAATTATGAGCATTACGTTCATGCATTACTTCCATACCAAGGTTAGCTCGGTTAATAATATCAGCCCAGGTATTTATTACACGACCTTGACTATCAACTACGGATTGGTTGAAATTAAAACCATTTAAGTTGAAAGCCATAGTGCTGATACCTAAAGCGGTAAACCAAATACCTACTACAGGCCAAGCAGCTAGGAAGAAATGTAAAGAACGAGAATTGTTGAAACTTGCATATTGGAAGATTAATCGGCCAAAATAACCATGAGCAGCTACAATATTATAAGTTTCTTCCTCTTGACCAAATCTGTAACCTTCATTAGCGGATTCATTTTCTGTGGTTTCCCTGATCAAACTAGAAGTTACCAAGGAACCATGCATAGCACTGAATAGGGAGCCGCCGAATACACCAGCTACACCTAACATGTGAAATGGATGCATAAGAATATTATGCTCAGCCTGAAATACAATCATAAAATTGAAAGTACCTGAAATTCCTAGAGGCATACCATCCGAAAAGCTTCCTTGACCAATAGGATAGATCAAGAAAACAGCAGTAGCGGCTGCAACAGGAGCTGAATATGCAACAGCAATCCAAGGACGCATACCCAGACGAAAACTAAGTTCCCACTCACGACCCATGTAGCAAGCTACACCAAGTAAGAAGTGTAGAACAATTAGTTCATAAGGACCGCCGTTGTATAACCACTCATCAACAGAAGCTGCTTCCCAGATCGGATAAAAATGCAAACCTATAGCCGCAGAAGTAGGAATAATCGCACCAGAAATGATATTGTTTCCATAAAGTAGAGATCCAGAAACAGGCTCACGAATACCATCAATATCTACTGGAGGGGCAGCGATAAAAGCGATAATAAATACAGAAGTTGCAGTCAATAAAGTAGGAATCATCAAAACACCAAACCATCCAATGTAAAGACGATTTTCGGTGCTGGTTATCCAATTACAGAAGCGACCCCATAGGCTTTCGCTCTCGCGTCTCTCTAAAATTGCAGTCATGGTAAAATCTTGGTTCATTTAATCATTAGGGACTCCCAAGCACAAAAATTCTCTATAATGCGAGAATTTGAGGACTTGTTATTCAACAGTATAACATGACTTATATACCAGTGTCAACCAATACTAATATCCATAGTATGTTCTTATTCATTAGTATGTTCTTATTCATTTCGGTTTATCCGAATTTACCTTGTTTATCCCATTTCATTGATTCATAAAAAAAGTTTATTTTCTATATATCATTCTATTTATAGAAATAGAGAATAGAAATATAGATATAATACAACATCGATCTACAAAAATGAGTTGCCCGGGACTTGAACCCGGAACTAGTCGGATGAAGTAGATAATTTATTCTTGAATAAAATTCAACAATAGAATAAAACAAGAAAAAATCCCTCCCCAAGCCGTGTTTGCAGTTTTCATTGCACACGGCTTTCCCTATGTATACATCTAAACCTTAATTACTTGCCTAGCAAAAGACTCTAAGAAAGTGAAATATAATATTTAATTCATTAACCCCGAATCTTGACTCTGACTACATGAGCATTTCAAAATCCTATATATAGATATAGAAGACTAAAAAAAATGATTTTTTTATCCTCATTGAATAAAAAGAAGGAAGTTCGTTTTATCAATTTACACCGATTTAAAAAATAACATAACCTATTTTCAATTATAAATAATTGACGAAATCGTTTCTTAAAAGAATATCCAAATACCAAATACGACCTCTATAAAACCTACGCAAAGTAAAAGAAGTTCTTGGAAAAATCAAAGAAAAAAGATCTTCTTCTGTAAAAAATTCTTGCAATAATTTTTCTGAACTTAATTTTTTCAAATAAATGCGCACAGTACTTTTATGCTTACGAGCCAAAGTTTTTATACAAGAAAACCGAAGTATATATTTTATTTGATAGAAACTCTTTTTTTTTGCAGATCCATTGTAATAATGAGAAAAATTTCTGCATATGCGCAAAAACCGGTCAATAATATCAAAATCAGATAAATTGGCCCAAACCGGCTTACTAATAGGATGACCCATTACATTACAAAATTTTGTTTTAGCCAATGATCTCATTAGAGGAATAATGGGAACTATTGTATCAAGTTTTTTTATAACAATTTTAATAAGAAATGAATTTTGCAACATTTGACTTCGTACTACTGAAAGATTTAGTGGAATACTTAAAAAATAGCCTAAAAAGTGAAATGAATACTGAGATAATTCGTTTATATAGATCGTTTCTAGTCCAGCCCAAATATCAAAATGACATTGCCATAAATATATAAAATAGTATTTCCATTTATTTATCAAAAAAGGAGTATTCTTTAAAACCAGAATTGATTTTCCTTGATATCTAACATAATGGATGAAAGTATCCTTAAAGAAGAAGAAAGTATATGAACAATTCTTAGTAGATACTTCTACAAGATGTTTTATTTTTTCATAGAAAAAAATTCGCTCAAAAAAAACGCGAAAATGTTTTAACTGTAACTGAGAGGATTTGTTACGTAGAAAAAGAAAGATAGATTCATATTCCCATACATATAAATTATATAGGAACAAGAAAATTCTTCGATTCCTTTTTGAAAAAAAAGTAAAAATCCATTTTTTTGGAGGAAAAAGACTATTCCAATTATAATAGTAATAAAAAAACAACCTTATTAAATGAAAGAAAGAGACATCTTTTATCGAATATCGCAGGATTTGAACCAAGATTTCCAGATGGATAGGATAGGGTATTCGTATATCTGACTTATGATTTAAATATATCAGTTGATCTTCGAAAAAGGGAAAGATCGAATGAATTGATTGAAAATTTTTATAAGATTTTACGATTTCTAATCCCCTTAAGGAAGAGCTAAATAATTGTAGAGAAAATAGAATCTCCACGACGATACCAAAACCTTCTAATATTATTTGAGAAAAAAAATGATAATTATAACCCACAAAAGTATTTTTTTTAGAATCATTAACAAAAAGAATGAAATGAGTCTGTTGATACATTCGAGTACTTAAACGTTTTACAATTAGTAAACTAAATTTATTGTTATAATCGACATTTTCTATAAAAAAGGACTCATGAGCATAAGCTAGTCCATAAATAGATTCCCGAAAAAAAAGTGGGTATAGGATGTCCTGGTATCGAGATCTACGGAGTTCTAAATATGCTTGATATTGCTCCATTAAAAAAAAAAAAGTCTATTTGGTCAAACAAAGAATCAGAGATTCATTGGATTATCAAATGATACATAGTGCGATATGGTCAAAACAGAAAATTATAGGTATAAATATATACCTAGAGAAGTAAAACCCATTAACGGACTCTCTCTAATCGATTTTTTGCCTAATTTTTGTTCTAGGATAACGAGCTAATTAAGAATCCTTTATTTTTTTTTTACCTAATCGCTCTTTTGATTTTGGAAAAAATATCTTTATCAATATACTCTTTCTTTTACACATTTATCGCTACCCCAAAATACCAAAAGATAATGGAAAATAGCTATATAGTTAGGACTCATAACAAAAATAAACCATTCACCAGAAAAGCTTTTCCCACATCAAGCACTAACCTATTTTTAACGTACAATTAGATGGGGTAATGATCCAAATAAAAAATAAATGAAAGCTCGATGCTTTTTGTTTCCCTATTAGAATTAGAACCACCAAGTTCTATCCCTTTATTAATCAAACCCAACGGAATTTTTTTTGTTACGAGCCAAAAATTCAAACAAAAATTTGAGCTGGATCCTAAAAGAATGAAATATTTTTAGAATTCTTCATTGATACGACATGCTACTTTTTCCAGTCATTCCTTTCTGGATCAGTCGTGGTTTTACAAGCTCTACCGATAGTATCGACGAACCCATTGCTTCATAGAAATGCGTAAAAAATAGAGTCGCTCTTAAAAGCCGAGTACTCTACCATTGAGTTAGCAACCCCATTACAATTTAAAAAATAAGGTGGATATTTATACCCAATCGCAATCAAAAAAATAAAATTACAAAATTGAATTGTCTAAAAAACTAAAAAAAGATATACCACCTATTTAAATACTATGTTCTTGAAATACTATGTTAGAGTTATCCATTATTATTATATATATAAGACTATATATATATTGGTATATATAGATCTAATATTTTCGTATATATATTCGTGTTTACCTTTCAATTCACTTACTTATTCATTAACAAAGTTTTTCTTGTTTGTCTCGCAGAAAGAAAACCAATGAACCTACCATTTGATGAAGTAATAACGCCTATTTAACGTAAGTAAGGTGATCAATTTATTCACGATCGGATTATATTTATTTGATACAGTGTTGTCAATATTAGTATTGAAAAAAAAATACAATCGAATAAATACAATCGAATTAATAAGATTTTCAATCTTATTAATTCGATTATTAGTATTATGTTAGAATTACTTATAAGAAAAATTATTTAAATATATATATATCTTTTTTTATTCTAAAATGATATTCTAAACTAAAAAAACGTATAAAATTATAGAAATATAGAAATCAATAGGAAAATACAAATTTCATATAGAAATGGAACAACTTCCCTATTATGTGAAATTCACATCGAAAAAGGCAATAGCCAGTTTCCCTTATAAATTGTAATCACTTTTTTCGTAAAATATCGTCTACTTACTATGCTTCTATTCCAATACGAAAGATAGAAATCTGTTTAATAATTAAGTATCTTTGTATTCGGCTCAATCCTTCTTTTAGGAAAAGATTGTGCCGAGTTTAATTGCAATTAATCCAAAGTATCCATTGCTTCGAATTCAAATAGTATCCATTGCTTCGAATTCAAATTTGATCTCCTTCCATACTTCGCAAGCAGCAGCTAATTCAGGACTCCATTTGCTAGCCTCACGGATAATTTCATTACCTTCACGAGCAAGATCACGTCCTTCATTTCGAGCCTTCACACAGGCTTCAAGAGCTACTCGATTAGCTACAGCACCTGGTGCATTTCCCCAAGGGTGTCCTAAAGTTCCTCCGCCAAATTGAAGTACGGAATCATCTCCAAAGATTTCGGTCAGAGCAGGCATATGCCAAACGTGAATACCTCCCGAAGCAACAGGCAGAACACCTGGTAGAGAAACCCAATCCTGAGTGAAATAAATACCACGACTTCGATCTTTTTCAACAAAATCATCACGCAGTAAGTCAACAAAACCTAAAGTGATATCTCTTTCCCCTTCAAGTTTACCTACTACGGTACCGGAGTGAACATGATCTCCACCAGACAAACGTAATGCTTTAGCTAATACACGAAAGTGCATACCATGATTCTTTTGTCTGTCGATAACTGCATGCATTGCACGATGTATATGAAGAAGTAGACCATTATCTCGGCAATAATGAGCCAAGCTAGTATTTGCAGTGAATCCCCCTGTTAAATAATCATGCATTACGATAGGAACGCCTAATTCTCTGGCAAATACAGCTCTTTTCATCATTTCTTCGCATGTACCCGCAGTTGCATTCAAGTAATGCCCTTTGATTTCACCTGTTTCAGCCTGTGATTTAAAAATCGCTTCAGCACAAAATAAGAAACGGTCTCTCCAACGCATAAATGGTTGGGAATTCACATTTTCATCATCTTTGGTAAAATCAAGTCCCCCACGAAGACATTCATAAACAGCTCTACCATAATTCTTAGCGGATAACCCCAATTTAGGTTTAATAGTACATCCTAATAGGGGACGACCATACTTGTTCAATTTATCTCTCTCAACTTGGATGCCGTGAGGCGGACCTTGGAAAGTTTTAATATAAGCGGTTGGGATTCGCAAATCCTCCAGACGTAGAGCACGCAGTGCCTTGAACCCAAATACATTACCGACAATAGAAGTAAACATGTTAGTAACAGAACCTTCTTCAAAAAGGTCTAAAGGATAAGCTACGTAAGCAATATATTGATTTTCTTCCCCAGCAACAGGTTCGATGTGATAGCATCGTCCTTTGTAACGATCAAGACTGGTAAGCCCATCGGTCCACACAGTTGTCCATGTACCAGTAGAAGATTCGGCGGCTACCGCAGCACCTGCTTCTTCAGGTGGAACTCCAGGTTGAGGAGTTACTCGAAATGCTGCCAAGATATCAGTATCTTTGGTTTCATACTCAGGAGTATAATAATTCAATTTATAATCTTTAACACCAGCTTTGAACCCAACACTTGCTTTAGTCTCTGTTTGTGGTGACATAAATCCCTCCCTACAACTCTTGAATTAAGAATTCTTGAAACAATAAGGTCTACTCGATATGACTTAGGAGTTAATGAAATCTTTTACAAAAATCAACTACTATTATCAATTAATCCCAAAGGTTCGTTATGTTATTATTAAATTAAACGATGGTATTTGATTTGTCAAATACATCATTATTGTATACTCTTTTCTATGTATGGCGCAACCCAATCTTTTTTTTTTTTCAATTTGATCTTATTTTTTAATTTTGAAATCGAAAGATCTAATCTAAATAATAATAATAATTTATTCTTAATCTTGACAGTGATATATGTTGTCTATGTAAATCCTAGATGTAAAAATAGGCAGCTTTCTCCCCGGAAAATAAAAAAAGAGGTCAAAAAATAGGGAAACAGAGGGTAAGTCTAAAAAATTGTCTACTGAGGAAATACGAAAGCCAATGATAAAAAAAATGAATTCTAAATTAAGGTACAGGTTCGAATTCCATACAGAATATAGATGATATTTTCTAGAATGATAGAAAAAAAGAAAAGACTTTCGAAAGATTTTATCCAATTGAAATTTTCAAAATAACTGCAGTAAGCTTAAGAATTCAATAATTGAATTTGAATAAGTAAGTAAACAGTTAAAGAGGATTGATGGAATAGTACCAAAAAAATGGAGTACTAACTCCCATTTCTTATTTCTTTTTGAATTAACCGATCAACTTGCTTTCTTATCGAACATTTCTTTTTGATTTAAAAACTTTTTCGGAAAAAAAAATTGGCTTTTGATATGCGAATAAATCCTCCTACTTCCGGTCCTGAAGTTTCTTCGATTGAAAAAAAAAATCTGGGACATATTGACCAAATAATTGGTCCGGTACTAGATGTAGCCTTTCCCCCGGGGAAGATGCCTAATATTTACAATGCTCTGGTAGTTAAGGGTCGAGATACTGTTGGTCAACAAATTAATGTGACTTGTGAAGTACAACAATTATTAGGAAATAATCGAGTTAGGGCTGTAGCTATGAGTGCTACAGATGGTCTAATGAGAGGAATGCAAGTTATTGACACAGGAACTCCCCTAAGTGTTCCAGTAGGCGGAGCAACTCTAGGACGAATTTTCAACGTGCTTGGAGAGCCGATTGATAATTTAGGTCCTGTAGATACTCGTACAACATCTCCCATTCATAGATCTGCGCCTACCTTTATACAATTAGATACAAAATTATCTATTTTTGAAACAGGAATAAAAGTAGTAGATCTTTTAGCTCCTTATCGTCGTGGAGGAAAAATAGGACTTTTCGGTGGAGCTGGAGTGGGTAAAACAGTACTTATTATGGAATTGATCAATAACATTGCCAAAGCTCATGGAGGTGTATCTGTATTTGGCGGAGTAGGTGAGCGTACTCGCGAGGGAAATGATCTTTATATGGAAATGAAAGAATCTGGAGTAATTAATGAACAAAATATTGCAGAATCCAAAGTAGCTTTAGTATATGGTCAAATGAATGAACCACCCGGAGCTCGTATGAGAGTTGGTTTAACTGCCCTAACTATGGCGGAATATTTTCGAGATGTCAATGAGCAAGATGTACTTCTATTTATCGACAATATCTTCCGCTTCGTTCAAGCAGGATCTGAAGTATCTGCCTTATTGGGTCGAATGCCCTCTGCTGTGGGTTATCAACCCACTCTTAGTACTGAAATGGGTTCTTTACAAGAAAGAATCACTTCTACCAAAGAAGGGTCCATAACTTCTATTCAAGCAGTTTATGTACCTGCCGACGATTTAACTGACCCTGCTCCTGCTACGACATTTGCACATTTAGATGCTACTACTGTACTATCAAGAGGATTAGCCGCCAAAGGTATCTATCCAGCAGTAGATCCTTTAGATTCAACCTCAACTATGCTCCAACCTCGAATCGTTGGTGAAGAACATTATGAGACTGCGCAACGAGTTAAACAAACTTTACAACGTTACAAAGAACTTCAAGACATTATAGCTATCCTTGGCTTGGACGAATTATCCGAAGAAGATCGCTTAACCGTAGCAAGAGCACGAAAAATTGAGCGTTTCTTATCACACACCTTTTTTCGTAGCAGAAGTTTTTACCGGTTCGGCTGGAAAATATGTTGGTCTAGTAGAAACAATTAGAGGGTTTAATTTGATTCTTTCTGGAGAATTAGACGGTCTTCCTGAACAAGCCTTTTATTTGGTAGGTAATATCGATGAAGCTACTGCGAAGGCTACGAACTTAGAAACGGAGAGCAATTTGAAGAAATGACTTTAAATCTTTGTGTATTGACCCCCAATCGAATTGTTTGGGATTCAGAAGTGAAGGAAATCATTTTACCTACTAATAGCGGACAAATTGGAGTATTACCTAATCATGCGCCTATTGCCTCAGCTGTCGATATAGGTATTTTGAGAATACGTCTTAAAGACCAATGGTTAACAATGGCTCTGATGGGGGGGTTTGCTAGAATAAATAATAATGAGATAACTGTTTTAGTAAATGATGCGGAAAAGGGTAGTGACATTGATCCACAAGAAGCACAGCAAACTCTTGAAATAGCAGAAACTAATTTGAATAAGGCTGAAGGCAAGAGACAAACAATTGAGGCAAATCTAGCTCTTAGACGAGCTAGAACACGAGTAGAGGCTATCAATGTTATTTCATAACAAGTTGAAATTGATGCGTCCCAATATCCGAAAACAATAAAAAGAAAAAAGAAACAGTCAGAAGAAAAAAGTAAGTAGAAAAGCTTATTAGATACCACAGTCAAAGGTATCTAATAAGTTATAACTATACCTTACCTACTATTGGATTTGAACCAATGACTCCCGCCGTATGAAAGCAATACTCTAACCACTGAGTTAAGTAGGTAATTTAGGACTCCTCCTCAAAAAAAAAAAAAGAAGAGTACCCATCTATCAGATTAATTGATTATAAATGTAAAATTACTGATAAGCAATACCAACCCCCGTTCAAGGGATTCGATCATGTAATATTCATCTTGACAAGCAATTATCTTCATACTATGATAAAATATGTATCAAAAACACAAGGGCTGTAGCTCAGTTAGGTAGAGCACCTCGTTTACACGAGCGCCAATGCTTTTTTTCAGAGGAGTTCATCTTGTAATTAAAAAAGTTTATCTTATAGTAAGAAATCGGTGTCTTACTCCATTTTAAGGAACAAAACAAGAGAACACTAGCCTGACAAAGGGTTTAGCCATAAAATCGAATCCATAATTGATTTGAGATATTGATAAGGTGAATACCCATTTCTCGTCAATGCTAAACATAAAGGGTATAGGGACCTAAAAAAGATTATCTTTTCTTCCTATTTTATGAACTTTAAGGTGTATGAAGTGTCATTTCTTATCTTCTATTTTAATTTTAGTAGGTGGATAAAGAGTCCATTTAACTTAAGTTGATCTAGGCCAGAAGCAGACCTACGTCAAGATAATCCTTCTTTGAAACACTTTGGTAGTGCTCTTTGATTGTTATACAAATAAAAAAGAAGAGCATAGGGAATCATCTCTTTATTCTTTACTGTAAAAAAAAAAAAAGATGGTGGACTAACTAATATTTTTATCAGTTAATGAAAAAGCTCAATGCAAAAAAAAATGCATGTTGGGTTTTGAAAACAATTTAAATCATTTAGATAATAATTAGTTTGATCTGTTTTACCGAGAAGGTCTACGGTTCGAGTCCGTATAGCCCTAATATTCCTACAGATACTAATAATATTAATACTATTTTGGATCGAATAGATCTCATTACTAAGACTATTACTAAAAAAAAAACAATTTGTAACTTTCTATTCGAACATATTCATATTCGATAGAATAATATTAATATTAGTATATTCAGCTAGTCTAAAAAAATGGAGACTTTAGACTAAAAATGAAAATGAATTTGGTATATTTTCTACATTCAGAGGAGTACTTTTATGTTTCTTCTTTACGAATATGATATTTTTTGGGCATTTCTAATAATATCAAGTTTGATTCCTATTTTGGCATTTCTAATTTCTGGAATTTTAGCCCCCATTAGCAAGGGACCGGAAAAACTTTCTAGTTATGAATCCGGAATAGAACCAATAGGCGATGCTTGGTTACAATTTCGAATCCGTTATTATATGTTTGCTCTCATTTTTGTTGTTTTTGATGTTGAAACGGTTTTTCTTTATCCATGGGCAATGAGTTTCGATGTATTAGGGGTATCCGTATTTTTAGAAGCTTTCTTATTCGTGCTTATCCTAATTGTTGGTTCAGTTTATGCATGGCGAAAGGGGGCATTAGAATGGTCTTAATTCTTGACTATTTAGACAATTAGAAAAAAAAATATTGAGACAATTATGAATTCCATTGAGTTTCCCTTACTTGATCAAACAACCCAAAATTCAGTTATTTCAACGACATTAAATGATTTTTCAAATTGGTCAAGATTATCCAGTTTATGGCCGCTTCTTTATGGTACGAGTTGTTGCTTCATTGAATTTGCTTCATTAATAGGATCACGATTCGATTTTGATCGTTATGGACTAGTACCACGATCGAGTCCTAGGCAGGCGGACCTAATTTTAACAGCGGGCACTGTAACTATGAAAATGGCCCCTTCTTTAGTTCGATTATATGAACAAATGCCCGAACCTAAATATGTTATTGCTATGGGAGCCTGTACAATTACGGGGGGGATGTTTAGTACCGATTCTTATAGTACTGTTCGAGGCGTAGATAAGCTAATTCCTGTAGATGTATATTTGCCGGGCTGTCCACCTAAACCGGAGGCCATTATAGATGCTATAACAAAACTTCGTAAGAAAATATCTCGAGAAATATATGAAGATCCAATGAGTTTTCAACGAGAGAA
Source organism: Vigna unguiculata (assembly GCF_037176805.1). Taxonomy (NCBI): domain Eukaryota; kingdom Viridiplantae; phylum Streptophyta; class Magnoliopsida; order Fabales; family Fabaceae; genus Vigna; species Vigna unguiculata. The sequence continues at coordinate 20,360 of NW_028197105.1, read as the reverse complement.
TAGATGTTTTACTACCAACCATAAGTTTCATGTTGGATACAGTACTTATACTGACAATTATGGTCAAGAATTTTTCTATCAACCGCCATCTACTTCAGAGATATCGTCTGACACATTTTTTTAAAGTACAATAATAAAAAGCAATTCCTTTTTTAAAAATTTCATCGTATTTTAAAAATTTCATCGTAATAGAAAATACTAATACCAAACTCATAAAAAAAATTTAGGAGAAGCAAAAAATGCAAGGTCGTTTGTCTTCTTGGCTAGTCAAACATGGACTAATTCATAGATCCTTGGGTTTCGATTACCTAGGAATAGAGACTTTACAAATAAAGCCCGAGGATTGGCATTCCATTGCTGTCATTTTATATGTATATGGTTACAATTATCTACGTTCTCAATGTGCCTATGATGTAGCACCCGGAGGACTCTTAGCTAGTGTATATCATTTTACAAGAATAGAGTATGGTATAAATCAACCCGAAGAGGTATGCATAAAAATATTTGTATCAAGAAAAAATCCCAGAATTCCTTCGATTTTTTGGGTTTGGAAAAGTGCGGATTTTCAAGAAAAGGAATCTTATGATATGTTGGGAATCTCTTATGATAGTCATCCGCGTCTAAGACGTATTTTAATGCCCGAAAATTGGATAGGATGGCCTTTGCGTAAAGATTATATTGCTCCAAATTTTTATGAAATACAAGATGCTCACTAAATGATAAAAATAATAAACTAATCCAAACTTCTGCAACCCCAGTCAAAGAATATAAGTACATTCTGTTATAGATCAGACAAAATAATTGATTGACATTAAATCAGGCAGAGTAATGGAAGTTGCATTCAGATATTATTATGTGAGAAATCACAAAATTCAGAAATAATAGAATGAATAATTATAGGGTTTAAAATAGGATGGATAGGAGTTTCTTAAGATTCTAAAACAAAAACAATACTGAGTTCTTATCAGCCAAGCCAATAAAAGAAATAGGATGAACTGCAAAAATTCTTTATCTTTATAATAAACTAATTCTTTATCTTTATAATAAACTATATAACGTGCACATCACCATCAATTATACGGCCACGAAAAAAAAAACACAAAGAAAAGGGCTCGATTCTATTTTGGTAATCCTTCTCAGATGAATTCTTAATATTCTCACTCCACCCCAGAACTTCGACTTTTAGGTCTTTTAACCAACTAATTAAACCACTCGAATATTATGGAAATAGAAACCTTTTTTTGTATCGCAGAAAAAAAAGGAAAAAAATAGATAAAGAATTCATTATCTATATATCTATATCTATATATATATAGATACTATAGATAAGCGAATATACCTAATAAAAAATTGCATCTATTCTTTAATCATCTAGGAAAAGTATATCTACAGATACCTAAATAGATCAAAGAAATATGTTATGTATCAGAATCTAGAAGAACACAAATTTGTATGAGTATCTATCCCCCATATTCATTAAAATGAATATGGGGGATAGATACTCATACAAATGAATCTTGTGTCAGGAACCAGATTTGAACTGGTGACACGAGGATTTTCAGTCCTCTGCTCTACCAACTGAGCTATCCCGACCATTCTTGAAGCTTAATACTTTGATTTTAAAAGATTTTTAAAATCTATGTTAATGAATCTATATCAACTAAGTAAAAAAAAAGTTTGTAAGTGAGTTTCCGCAGTAATAATTATTTTTTATTGTTAATCGTTAATTACGCATATGAAAATTCCTTGCTAAAAAATAAGATATTAATTTATACATTTCTGATTAAAAAAAATTCTATGTGTTTCACATATATATTTATATCTATTCCAAAACTCGTCCCTTGTCATTATGATAGATAAGAAAATTATGATAGATAGGAAATTGATGAAAATAAAAATTCCAATTTCGTTGGGAAATAATAAATCGAATAAAACACATAAATAAGGACTTCAAGATAGAGAGGATATAGGAAAAAAATTAGAAAATGAAAAAGTATTTTTGGGGATAGAGGGACTTGAACCCTCATGATTTCTTAAGTCGACGGATTTTCCTCTTACTTTCAATTTCATTGTTGTCGGTATTGACATGTAGAATAGGACTCTATCTTTATTCTCATCTGATTTATCAGTTCTTCAAGGGTTTTAGCCGATTATGATGAAGTGAATAATTTCATCAATAAATATTCCATCTTTTCTTCAACTTCGAATTGATTTGATTCACATTTTTCATTTGTGAATATTTTTATCACAAATAGATCTTCAATAATAAAATAAAAAGTAACAAATTGAAAGAGTATTTCAGTATATATATATGTTTCTAAATGTTTATCTTTGATCCATTCCTGTAATTTTGGTGAAAGGATTCTTTTACTAATGCAATAAAAAAAGTCGTCAATTTCGTTTGTTAGAACAGCTTCCATAGAGTCTCTGCACCTATCCCTTTTTTATTATCACTTTCTGAATTTTTATTTGTTTTCAGAAAACAGGATTTGGCTCAGGATTGCCCATTGTGAATTCCAGGGTTTCTCTGAATTTGAAAATTATTACTTGGTAAGTTTCCATACCAAAACTCAATCCAATTAAGTCCGTAGCGTCTACCAATTTCGCCATATCCCCATCTTTTTTTTTATTTGAATCTGATTATAATAGAATGCTTTTTTTTTCATTTCTATTATGAGAATTATGCGGGAACTTTTGAATTCATTAAATACATATTATTTTATTAAATATTAAAAACCCCTTTCTCCAATTTTATAGATTTTATTTCATCTATATTGGATACCTTTATTTGTTTGAATCAGAACTAATTCTAATATCTATATATTAACAATTCAATATACACAGATATAGACCACATATCTACTTATCTTCTATGTACCTACTTATCTTCTTTTTTCATACAATTTAGAATACTCGAATGGTCGATTCTTTTTTTTTTTTTGTTTTTGCTTAAAAAAAAAAAGAAAATAAACAATCCATTTATTCATATACAATTTATATAACTAAAACGAATCTAGTGGCTAAAAAAAACCATTCTTTTAATTGAATATAATATAGAATTAGACATTTACTTAGAAATATGGAATTCCTTAATAAATATTTACTAAAATTTATATTTATTCAAATTTACTTTAAGTACTAATAAATAATCTTTTTGAAAGAAATCAATTTAATAATATATATCTAGAATAGTAGATCGAAATAAATTATATTAAATAAATTATATTAATATAATATTAATTATTATCTTGCACTTTATGTTATCAGATAAAATAAATAATAGAAATAATAAAAATTGGGTTTGATTTTCTATATTTTCTTTCTCTATTTTTGATGTTTGTATTAATTTGAATTTTGTTATAAATAACTAAAAATTGATAACTAAGATCCCATTCAATTCTTCTGCATATGTATATTTCGTTTACATTAGCCGGTTTAGCTCAGAGGTTAGAGCATCGCATTTGTAATGCGATGGTCATCGGTTCGAATCCGATAACCGGCTTTTCTCTATTTGTTTTTTACATAATTGATAATATCTTTTTTAGAAATAAAAAATTGGGAGAGTTCGATCTCTGCGGAAGAAATCAAGAAATTAACCTACTTTTTTGTATTCTTTTATATACAATAAATTCGGATATTGATAAAATTCATCTAATTCTTCTTTGTACTATAAAACTTTAGTAGATTTCGCTTCATTTAGAATTCTATAATATTTTTCATTTCGTTTAGTTTTCATTTCGATTTATAAGATTTTTCATTTTAAAAAAGGAGTTTTTATGTCACGTTACAGAGGACCTCGTTTCAAAAAAATACGTCGTCTAGGATATTTACCAGGACTTACTAGTAAAAGGCCAACAGTCAAAAACGAATTTCGAAATCAATTGCGCTTCAGTAAAAAATCTCAATATCGTATTCGTTTAGAAGAAAAACAAAAATTGCGTTTTCATTATGGTCTTACAGAACGACAATTGCTTAAATACGTTCGTATCTCCGGAAAAGCTAAAGGATCAACTGGTCAGGTTTTATTACAACTACTTGAAATGCGCTTGGATAACATACTTTTTCGATTGGGTATGGCTGCGACTATTCCTCAAGCCCGCCAATTTATAAACCATAGACATGTTTTAGTTAATGGTCGTATAGTGGATATACCAAGTTATCGTTGTAAACCTCAAGATATTATTACAGCAAAGGATGAACAAAAATCTAAAACTCTTATTCAAAATTATTTTGATTCAGCCCCCCATGAGAAATTGCCAAATCATTTGACTGTTCACCCTTTCCAATATAAAGGTTTAATTAATCAAATAATAGATAATAAATGGGTTGGTTTGAAAATAAATGAATTACTGGTTGTAGAATATTATTCTCGTCAAACTTAAACTTAACTAAAATAACAAGAGTTTTTTTTACAAGGATTTTCTGCTATTCATATATCATAGACATGGATATGCGAAAATTTTTATTCCTTGCCCACCCGTTATCCACTATTTTTTGTATTACCGAAAAATGAGGAATATAAAGTTGTCCATATCAACAAACAAATTTGAAATATGAAATAATGGTATGCATTGGGATGAGTAATATTGATGAATTTGGTAAAGATTCGGAAAGAGAGGGATTCGAACCCCCGGTAAACAAAAAGCCTACATAGCAGTTCCAATGCTACGCCTTGAACCACTCGGCCATCTCTCCTATATAATGATGCCCAGAAACCGGTTGAATGTTGAATAGTGAATCAATCCTATTTTTCATAAATGCATAAAACCTATTCAAACTATAAAAATACAAAGTAAAATTAAAAAAAAACCTCCTACAAGGTCTTAGGATAAACAAATTTGATTGATGAGTTCATTTTTACGTTATTTCGCACTGTATTATAATTATACAATTCCTTTATTTGTGGGATTGATTTCTCACACCATGATTAATTAAATTATAGAATGGATTTCTACCTATGCCTAGATCTCGGATAAATGAAAATTTTATAGATAAGACCTTTTCAATTGTAGCCAATATCTTATTACGAATAATTCCGACAACTTCAGGAGAAAAAAGGGCATTCACTTATTACAGAGATGGTGTGATTTGATTCCATTTTTTTTGACCGATTTCGGTCAAAAAAAAATGGAATGGAAAAACCCCACGCGTGTTGAAGGTGAAATTTGTAAATAAAAGGATTAATTCCTTCTGTCGTGTATCCTCGATTAATGAAGCCTTATATGCTTGAATTTTAGGTTTCTAGTATTAAGCGAAAGGTTATACCTATACTTATGGGGTTAGGTCAACCCCAAATTACTAGTACTGATAGGCAACATTGGGAAAGAAGCACTACGCTTGGGAATCAAGGACACGAAAACTTTGTATCTATCTATATCCATGGCTTATCGAGATTGGGACTAACAGGAATGGTTGGGACAATAAATATCCATCTCGTTCATATTTTGGATACCCATAGAACCATCGAAGATTATTGAGGTGACTAATTCCAGGAAATTAAGCAGCGTAGAGGACAAAGAAATTGTTGAAGTTCTTATTTTTTTTTATCAAGTACCTACATACTTAATGTTAAGAAATAATTTTTGACAGGAAGGTTGGCTAGAGATTTATTGTAAAAACACTAGCTCTGTTCAGTTGAGAATGAGAATACTGGAATATTTTTTGATTTGATGGATTTTTCTCATTACACACATAAGGGGGGAGCCGTATGAGATGAAAATCTCACGTACAGTTCTGGAGCGGAGATTCTTTGAACCGAATGACGACCGTAACGGATGTCAGCTCAATCTGAAGGAAATTATGCAGAAGCTTTACAGAATTATTATGAGGCTATGCGACTGGAAATTGATCCCTATGATCGAAGTTATATACTTTATAACATAGGCCTTATTCACACAAGTAACGGAGAACATACTAAAGCTTTGGAATATTATTTTCGGGCGCTCGAACGAAACCCATTTTTACCCCAAGCTTTTAATAATATGGCCGTGATCTGTCATTACGTGCGACTATCTCCACTATAGAAAGAAAAAAGAAAAGAACAAGCAAATCCACAAATTTTAATATAAGAAATATAGAAATATAAATAATTATAAATAAGAAAGGCTTTCTACATATATATATCGTTCAAAACAACGATTTTTATCAGCTGTAGCAAAGAAACTTCATAGAAGTAAAAATATGAAGAAATCGATATGTCTAGATACCCTCTTTTTCTATGGATAAAAGATCTAATTGATAAAGGAAGCATCGTAAGGATCAATTAACACGGTTTTCAATCGATATAATAAAAACTGCTTCCTTATCTCATGATAAATAAAGAAGTCAGGAATCCACTTATGTAATAAAAAGGATCCCCTGGTATTTTGAGCAGCGGTGTAGTATCAAATCCCAAAGATAGAAAGTATTTTCTCTTTACTTATAAGAACTTATAAGATAAGAAAGAAAAAACTTTTACCAAGATTCTATAGAAATGAATCTATCATATATTTTTGTATATGATATATAAAATCGAGATAGTTACCTTTCAGAAAATTAGAATTAGGGCGTTAATGCCAATGCTTGATTCCCTTTTCTGAAGGTAGGAGAAAAGATAAAACTAAAAAAAAAGATGAAATTCTTTGAAATTCTTTATTTATTAGTAAAAATGAAAGTTTGAAACTCATATTAATAATTTCTTTTTTTCTTTTAGTTAACTTCAAGATAATAGAACAAAAAAAGAATTGACTACTGAGCCGTATGAGTCAGGAAATTCTCAAGTACGGTTCTAAGGAAAGGAATTGACTCACCTATTTCGACCGAGGAGAACAGGCCATTCGGCAGGGAGACTCAGAAGTTGCGGAGTCTTGGTTTAATCAAGCCGCTGAATATTGGAAACAAGCTATAGCTCTCACCCCCGGTAATTATATTGCAGCACAGAATTGGTTGAAGATCACAGGGCGTTTTGAATAAGAACACTCTGTTTCTTTTTTTTCTTATATATTTATCTATCTATATAAAGATATAGATAGATAAATATATATTGTTATAAATTCTTGTTTCTTGTCCCTATCAAATTCAAAAATCATTTCTATAGGAACGACCAATCACATAATTTAAATATATCCCTTCTAATTTTGTTCGATTTTGTCTAGTATTTCATAGAAATAAACGAGATGTGGATACAGTAGATAATTTTCTCCTTTTTTCTGTTATTTAAACTAATATTCAATCAAATTAAGAAAAGAGACCTTCAAAAAAAGAAATAAAATATAGGTATATTGCCTAATAATGAATGCTAATGCCTGCTCAATTTGAAATAGAGTACATACTTATACTTTATCTAAAAAAAAAAATAAAATCTAAGGAATAGAATTAGAATAAAATCTGAATACATTTGATTAGGCTGCACGAAAAATTATTGAACTTCCATTCAGAGTTCCCAAAAAGGTCTTAGAAGATTAAAATAGGTCCGTTGAGCGCCTCACTCTTATGTCATAATAGATTCGAACACTTGCCCCGAATTGACTTCGAGATCATAATTGTTCTAGTGAAAAACTAAAGAAATGAAATTTACTAAGATATCCAATACATGAGAGATAGGAGAGAACAAAACTCAATAGAAACATCTCTAATAAGTTCACTAATTCTGTTTTATGTTGGCAGGTCTCTTTGTATGTGTTGTCTGGAAAGAGGAGGACTCAATGATTATTCGTTCACCGGAACCAGAAGTTAAAATTTTGGTAGATAGGGATCCTATAAAAACTTCTTTTGAGGAATGGGCAAAACCTGGTCATTTCTCAAGAACAATAGCTAAGGGACCAGATACTACTACTTGGATCTGGAACCTACATGCTGACGCTCATGATTTTGATAGCCATACTAATGATTTAGAGGAGATTTCCCGAAAAGTTTTTAGTGCGCATTTTGGCCAACTCTCTATCATCTTTCTTTGGCTGAGTGGCATGTATTTTCATGGTGCTCGTTTTTCCAATTATGAGGCATGGTTAAGTGATCCTACTCACATTAGGCCTAGTGCTCAGGTGGTTTGGCCAATAGTGGGTCAAGAAATATTGAATGGTGATGTAGGGGGGGGGTTCCGAGGAATACAAATAACCTCTGGTTTTTTTCAGATTTGGAGAGCATCTGGAATAACTAATGAATTACAACTCTATTGTACTGCAATTGGTGCATTGGTCTTTGCAGCCTTAATGCTTTTTGCTGGTTGGTTTCATTATCACAAAGCTGCTCCAAAATTGGCTTGGTTCCAAGATGTAGAATCTATGTTGAATCACCATTTGACAGGGCTCCTAGGGTTGGGGTCTCTTTCTTGGGCAGGACATCAAATACATGTATCTTTACCGATTAACCAATTTCTAAATGCTGCAGTAGATCCCAAAGAGATACCACTTCCTCATGAATTTATCCTAAATCGGGATCTTTTGGCTCAACTTTATCCGAGTTTTTCCGAGGGAGCAACCCCATTTTTTACCTTGAATTGGTCAAAATACGGAGAATTTCTTACTTTTCGTGGAGGATTAGATCCAGTAACTGGAGGTTTATGGCTGACCGATATTATACACCATCATTTAGCTATTGCAATTCTTTTCTTGATAGCGGGTCACATGTATAGGACCAACTGGGGTATTGGTCACAATATAAAAGACATTTTAGAGGCACATAAAGGTCCATTTACAGGCCAGGGTCATAAAGGTATATATGAGATTCTAACAACGTCATGGCATGCTCAATTATCTATTAATCTAGCTATGTTAGGCTCTTTGACCATTGTTGTAGCTCACCATATGTATTCTATGCCTCCTTATCCATACCTAGCTACTGACTATGGTACACAACTGTCATTGTTTACACATCACATGTGGATTGGTGGATTTCTCATAGTCGGTGCTGCTGCGCATGCAGCGATTTTTATGGTAAGAGATTATGATCCGACTATTCGATACAACGATCTATTAGATCGTGTCCTTAGACATCGTGATTCAATCATATCACATCTTAACTGGGTATGTATCTTTTTAGGTTTTCACAGTTTTGGTTTGTATATTCATAATGATACCATGAGCGCATTAGGGCGCCCTCAAGATATGTTTTCAGATACTGCTATACAATTACAGCCGATCTTTGCTCAATGGATACAAAATACCCACGCTTTAGCACCTGGCACAACAGCCCCAGGTGCAGCAACAAGTACCAGTTTGACTTGGGGAGGTGAAAATTTAGTAGCAGTGGGCGGTAAAGTTGCTTTGTTACCTATTCCTTTAGGAACTGCGGATTTTTTGGTCCATCATATTCATGCATTTACAATTCATGTAACAGTATTGATACTCTTAAAGGGTGTTCTATTTGCTCGTAGTTCACGATTGATACCGGATAAAGCAAATCTAGGTTTTCGTTTCCCTTGTGATGGACCTGGAAGAGGGGGGACATGCCAAGTATCCGCTTGGGATCATGTCTTCTTAGGACTATTTTGGATGTACAATTCAATTTCCGTAGTTATATTCCATTTCAGTTGGAAAATGCAGTCAGATGTTTGGGGTAGTATAAGTGATCAAGGGATAGTAACTCATATCACAGGAGGAAATTTTGCGCAGAGTTCCATTACCATTAATGGGTGGCTTCGTGATTTCTTATGGGCGCAGGCATCCCAGGTAATTCAGTCTTATGGTTCTTCATTATCTGCATATGGTCTTTTTTTCTTGGGTGCACATTTTGTATGGGCTTTTAGTTTAATGTTTCTATTCAGCGGGCGTGGTTATTGGCAAGAACTTATTGAATCCATTGTTTGGGCTCATAATAAATTAAAAGTTGCTCCTGCTACTCAGCCCAGAGCCTTGAGCATTGTACAAGGACGTGCTGTAGGAGTAACACATTACCTTCTAGGTGGAATTGCCACAACATGGGCATTCTTCTTAGCAAGAATTATTGCAGTAGGATAATAGCTAGGAGGATTTGAAAATCATTATGGCATTAAGATTTCCAAGCTTTAGTCAAGGCTTAGCTCAAGACCCCACTACTCGTCGTATTTGGTTTGGTATTGCTACCGCACATGACTTCGAAAGTCATGATGATATTACTGAGGAACGTCTTTATCAGAATATTTTTGCTTCTCATTTCGGGCAATTAGCAATCATTTTTCTGTGGACTTCCGGGAATCTCTTTCATGTAGCTTGGCAAGGTAATTTTGAGACATGGGTACAGGATCCTTTACATGTAAGACCTATTGCTCATGCAATTTGGGATCCTCATTTTGGTCAACCAGCTGTAGAAGCTTTTACTCGAGGGGGTGCTCTAGGTCCTGTTAATATAGCCTATTCTGGTGTTTATCAGTGGTGGTATACAATCGGTTTACGTACTAATGGGGATCTTTATACTGGAGCTATTTTTCTATTAATACTTTCTATTATATCTTTAATAGCAGGTTGGTTACACCTACAACCAAAATGGAAACCGAGTGTTTCGTGGTTTAAAAATGCCGAATCCCGCCTCAATCATCATTTGTCAGGACTATTCGGAGTAAGTTCCTTGGCTTGGACAGGGCATTTAGTTCATGTTGCTATTCCGGGGTCCAGGGGGGAATCCGTTCGATGGAACAATTTATTAGATATCTTGCCGCACCCCGAGGGATTAGGTCCATTTTTTACAGGTCAGTGGAATCTTTATGCTCAAAACCCAGATTCCAATAATCATATATTTGGTACCCCTCAAGGAGCAGGAACTGCTATTCTAACACTTCTCGGAGGATTTCATCCGCAAACTCAAAGTTTATGGTTAACTGATATTGCACACCATCATTTGGCTATTGCGTTTATTTTTCTAGTTGCTGGCCATATGTATAGAACTAATTTCGGGATTGGTCACAGTATTAAAGATCTTTTAGAAGCACATACTCCTCCGGGGGGTAGATTGGGGCGTGGGCATAAGGGTCTTTATGATACAATCAATAATTCAATTCATTTTCAATTAGGTCTTGCTCTAGCCTCTTTAGGGGTTATTACTTCCTTGGTAGCACAACACATGTACTCTTTACCTGCTTATGCGTTTATAGCGCAAGACTTTACTACTCAAGCTGCCTTATATACTCATCATCAATATATAGCAGGCTTCATTATGACAGGGGCTTTTGCTCATGGAGCTATCTTTTTTATTAGAGATTATAATCCAGAGCAGAATCAAGATAATGTCTTGGCAAGAATGTTAGACCATAAAGAAGCTATCATATCCCACTTAAGTTGGGCTAGCCTCTTTCTGGGGTTCCATACTCTGGGACTTTATGTCCATAACGATGTCATGCTTGCTTTTGGTACTCCGGAGAAACAAATTTTGATTGAACCTATATTTGCCCAATGGATACAATCTGCTCATGGTAAAACTTCCTATGGGTTCGATATACTTTTATCTTCAACGAACAGTCCGGCGTTCAATGCGGGACGAAGCATATGGTTGCCTGGTTGGTTAAACGCTGTAAATGAGAATAGTAATTCTCTATTCTTAACAATAGGGCCTGGAGACTTCTTGGTTCATCATGCTATTGCTCTTGGTTTACATACAACTACTTTGATTTTAGTAAAAGGTGCTTTGGATGCGCGTGGTTCTAAGTTAATGCCTGATAAAAAAGATTTTGGTTATAGTTTTCCTTGTGATGGCCCGGGACGAGGCGGAACTTGTGATATTTCCGCTTGGGACGCATTTTATTTGGCAGTTTTCTGGATGTTAAATACCATTGGATGGGTTACTTTTTATTGGCATTGGAAACACATTACACTATGGCAGGGTAATATTTCACAGTTTAATGAATCTTCTACCTATTTGATGGGATGGTTAAGAGATTATCTATGGTTGAACTCTTCACAACTTATCAATGGATATAACCCTTTTGGTATGAATAGTTTATCAGTCTGGGCATGGATGTTCTTGTTTGGACATCTTGTTTGGGCTACTGGATTTATGTTCTTAATTTCTTGGCGCGGATATTGGCAGGAATTGATTGAAACTTTGGCATGGGCTCATGAACGTACACCTTTGGCTAATTTGATTCGATGGAGAGATAAACCAGTGGCTCTTTCCATTGTGCAAGCAAGATTGGTTGGACTAGCCCACTTTTCCGTAGGTTATATATTTACTTATGCAGCCTTCTTAATTGCCTCTACATCGGGCAAATTCGGTTAATTGAATTCTTTATTATATATATCTGGCAAGAATCTCATTTCCTTCTATAGGGAAGAGAAGCCACTTATACATCTAGGATCCGACTTCTATCATTGATGCTAATAGCAAATTAACCATTATGGCAAGGAAAAGTGTTATTCAGAGGGAAAAGAAGAGACAAAAATTGGAACAGAAATATCATTTGATTCGCCGATCCTCAAAAAAAGAAATAAGCAAAGTTCCGTCGTTAAGTGAGAAATGGGAAATTCATGGAAAATTAGAATCACTACCGCGTAATAGTGCACCTATACGTCTTCATCGACGTTGTTTTTCGACCGGAAGACCGAGAGCTAATTATCGAGACTTTGGATTATCTGGACACATACTTCGGGAAATGGTTCATGCATGTTTCTTGCCGGGTGCAACAAGATCCAGTTGGTAAGGATTTCCAATTATCTTCATTTTTTTCATTTTATTATCAGCGATCATAGGAGGGTCCCTTTACCGTTATGTATAAATGGTTTATTCTATTTATATAGATATGGTAAAGGGACGCATTCCATCTTTGTTTTTGTTCATTAGTTATCAATTCTTTTCTTTATCGCGGAGTAGAGCAACTTGGTAGCTCGCAAGGCTCATAACCTTGAGGTTACGGGTTCAAATCCCGTCTCCGCAACTTTTTGAATTTGATAAAAAAACAAGGTTTCAAGAAGAAG
>NW_028197105.1:0-2500 GCF_037176805.1 Vigna unguiculata | reverse complement strand
AGATATAAATATAATTCAACGGGTTAGGTCCACTTACTTTTTTTTATTTTTCCATTATTGAATTTTACACTTTTTCTTTTTTATTACAAATAGAAACTTTTTCAAAATATCAAGAATCTTTTTATTCTTCCTTCAAATAGAAAGACTATTGCTTTTGAAAAAAAAAGTAAAAAGCCCCTTATCGGATTTGAACCGATGACTTACGCCTTACCATGGCGTTACTCTACCACTGAGTTAAAAGGGCCCTTTTTCTTTCTTTCAATTTCTAAATAAGGAACTAGCATGACTAGTACATATATTTGTTACTGTGTATACTTATTCTATAAATTTATATAAATTATTTCTATAAATTTATATAAATTATATAAATTAAATGATATAAATGGGATTAGAATACATGTACATCAATATCTATTATTTGTATAATGACTCATCAAAGAACAAAAAATTGGATTTACCTAGTGAATAGAATATAGTTAAAAAAAAGAATTGATTAAGATTGGATTTGATCCATATCAAATATATTATTTCAAAATGGATTCTTGAAGTCATTCTAATCATAACACTAAATTCTTTTTATTGATACATAAATGTACTCACAAAATAAAATATTTCATCGAAACATTGATAAAATCGAATCATTGATAAAATGGATTCAATATGTTCTGTCCCTAAACCAAATTTTTATTTTTTTATTGAAAAATTCTATTTTCCAAAGTTTTTTTTCTTAGTATTAGATATAAATCTACCTATCGAATCTTAGTATTAGTAATAAATGATAGAAATGAAGTTTTAACCTCTCGTCCTTTGCAACAAACGAATCATTCCTGTGAAGAATTTTCTCTTTATTGGAACATTACTTCTTTTTTTTTCTTATTATGACTGGAATAAAAAAATTTAGAAATATAAATGATTAATAAAAAATTTCTATGGAATTATGAAAGAACGAAAAATATTTTTTTTTATCGAATCATATCATTATATTGACAATTGCAAAAAACTGTTCATACTATGAACGTAGTATAATGGCGGTCGGGCAAGTATGCCCCCATCGTCTAGTGGTTCAGGACATCTCTCTTTCAAGGAGGCAGCGGGGATTCGACTTCCCCTGGGGGTAGGGTGTTACGAAAGGAAGTTGATCAAAAATTTTCAATAAAAACTGAAATGTATTCTTCCTATTGTGCTGGGTCGATGCCCGAGCGGTTAATGGGGACGGACTGTAAATTCGTTGGCAATATGTCTACGCTGGTTCAAATCCAGCTCGGCCCAAGAATTTGCCGATCCACTATGAAATTCTATAACCCATTTATAGTTCTCTGGAAATGACTGATGTGCTATGATACGGAAGAATCAAAATATTAAACATATCTAAGGTTATTTCTTTTTTTTCTGTATTCCATATTTCTTTCCACAAATTCAAAATCTTGTTAATAATCGGTATTCATGTCAAGATCTGTAAGTAGAAAATATAAGGAAAAATTGAAAAAAAAAATATTTTTTTTTCATTGATTCAATTTTCAATCGATTTGTTAATAGAATAAGAATAAGAAACGGATTACGAGTAATTTGTGTCGATCTCACTAAAGTGGATATCGATATACATATCAATATATAAAAAAATGCGCTTTTTTCATTTACAACAAAAAGGTTCGAATCCGAAATAGAAAAAGAAAAGGTTTGACAGAAACGGTCCGTAAAAATATTTATACAGTACACCCCTTTCCCTGGGATTGTAGTTCAATTGGTCAGAGCACCGCCCTGTCAAGGCGGAAGCTGCGGGTTCGAGCCCCGTCAATCCCGTTGGATATAAATCCAAAAAAATAAAAAATAAATTCCTTTTTTGTGTATTTGTAGGGAATCAAATTGATAAACAAAATTTTATTTGGGGCCCCCCCCTGCTTTTTCATTTGTTTCGCCGAAAAAGGAAGGAAAGGGATTTTGGACTTTCATCAAGAATAAATGTTTTTTTGTTTTATTTAGTATGGATAAAAGATCTTCCTATGTTATACTATTTCATGAGTTGATTTGATAGCTCAGATTTTGTGATTCATGATATTGATCCGATTTGATATCATTGAAATCCAATTTATACCATTGTTGAAAGATTGAACATTTCTATGGGATTAAATCCCGAATTTTTTTTTTAGAAATTTAAGAGAAATAGAACATAATAAAGATTATGGAAGTAAATATTCTCGCATTTATTGCTACTGCACTGTTTATTCTAGTTCCTACTGCTTTTTTACTTATAATTTATGTAAAAACGGTAAGTAAAAGTGACTAATTTCACTGAAATATGATTTCTTCATTTTTATGAATGATTTAAAAAAATGATCGTACAATCAGCGTAATCCAGATAGTAGAAATCAATTTGATTTCTACTATCTGAGAATTGCGTCCAATTTTTTTTTTCAGATTCTTTTTACAAACAATTCCGGTATCTTAGGAAAAAAAGGGGGTAAAAAAACAGGAATGGTTATTACACGGTCCGCCATTTTCC
>NW_028197104.1:0-41366 GCF_037176805.1 Vigna unguiculata | reverse complement strand
TATGTTTCAAATAATATATCGTGGTTGCTAAAGTCTATATATCGCTTATAGGCTTAAGGACAGCCTGACATAACTATCGAGGCGGCGTTTGGACCTAAAAGATCGAATGCAATAATACATAGACAAATAAATCTCTTATGAATTTTGGAATACTCCGTTATTGAATATTTCAATTTCGTTTTAATGAATTAATCAAATTAAGGAGATTCCGCATTCGAAGGGGGGTAGACTACTCAAGAATCTTACTTTTCTTTTCTATCTGAAATTAGAATTGGATAATTAATTAAGAAAATCAATAAGAAAAAAAGAATCCGTCAATGAAATGTTAATTGGGATTTATTGAGAACTTGAGTAAAGAGTAAACCTTTTTTATTTTAGATTAGAATTTTTTTATCGAATTTGATAGAATTTGAAAATGAAAAACCTTTGTTTTTTTTATTTTGTATAAATACTTGAGCCGGATGAGAGGAAACCTTCATGTCCGATTTTGAAAGGGGGAGATCTTATTGGATTGGATCCTATCTAAATTTTTCGTTTGCTAGACCCGTAGTTAAAAAACCCACTTTCTTACGATTACGAGGTTCATTCGAATATGAAATCCAATCTTGGAAACACAGCATACCACTTTTTTTTACTACCCGAGGTTTTGATATATTTCGAAATCGAGAAATTTCAAGCGGAGCTGTTGCTATCCGAGAACAATTAGCCGATCTGGATTTGAGAATTATTATGGATTATTCGTTGATAGAATGGAAAGAATTAGGGAAAGAGGGATCCCCGGACAATGAAAACGAATGGGAAGATCGAAAAGTTGGAAGAAGAAAGAATTTTTTGGTTCGGCGTATAGAATTAGCTAAGCATTTTATACGAACAAATATAGAACCAGAATGGATGGTTTTATGTCTCTTACCAGTTCTTCCTCCCGAATTGAGACCGATTATTCAAATAGATGGGGGCAAATTAATGAGCTCAGATATTAATGAACTATATAGAAGAGTTATCTATCGGAATAATACTCTTATCGATCTATTAACAACAAGTAGATCTACTCCAGGAGAATTAGTAATATGTCAGGAGAAATTGGTACAAGCAGCCGTGGATACACTTCTTGATAATGGAATCCGCGGACAACCGATGAGGGACGGTCATAATAAGGTTTACAAATCTTTTTCTGATATAATCGAGGGTAAAGAGGGAAGATTTCGCGAGACCCTACTTGGGAAACGGGTTGATTATTCAGGTCGTTCTGTCATTATTGTAGGTCCATCACTTTCATTACATAGATGTGGATTGCCCGGCGAAATAGCAATAGAACTTTTCCAGACATTTCTAATTCGTGATCTAATTCGAAAACATTTTGCTTCCAACATAGGAATTGCTAAGAGTAAAATTCGGCAAAAAGAACCGATTGTATGGGAAATACTTCAAGAAGTTATGCAGGGACATCCCGTATTGCTAAATAGAGCACCTACTCTGCATAGATTAGGTATACAGGCATTCCAACCCATTTTAGTAGAGGGGCGTGCTATTTGTTTGCATCCATTAGTTTGTAAGGGATTCAATGCAGACTTTGATGGCGATCAAATGGCTGTTCATGTGCCTTTATCCTTAGAAGCTCAAGCAGAAGCACGTTTACTTATGTTTTCTCATACAAACCTCTTGTCTCCAGCTATCGCGGATCCAATTTCTGTACCAACTCAAGATATGCTTATTGGACTTTACATATTAACGAATGGGAATCGTCGGGGTATTTCTTCAAATAGGTATAATCCACGTAATTGCAGAAATTTGAAAAATGAAAGAATTCCCCAAAAAAACTATAAGTATACGAAAAAAAAAAGAACCTTTTTTTTGGAATTCCTATGATGCAATTGGAGCTTATCAACAGAAAAGAATAACCTTCGATAGTCCTTTGTGGCTCCGGTGGCGACTAGATCTACGCATTATTTCGTCAAGAGAAGTTCCTATCGAAGTTCACTATGAATCTTTAGGCACCTATCATGAAATTTATGGGCATTATCTAGTAGTAAGAAGTACAAAAAAACAAATTCGTTCTATTTACATTCGAACCAACGTAGGTCATATTTCTTTTTATCGAGAAATCGAAGAAGCTGTACAAGGTTTTTGCCGAGCCTATTCATATGGTATCTAATCATATAGATGGTTGTATCTAAGATAAACAAATTTATGATACTGGTGTAAATTCAAATCTTCATGATTTAACATTTAACAAGGATCTTAGTTTTTTAATTTCTCAATTTCTACACAAATTAAGATAAAGAAAAGGCAGTTTTTCAATCATTGACTCAAATCCATTGTTGAACTGAATGAATCCCACTGAGTGGAATAGGGAGGTACTTATGGCAGAACGGACCAATCTAATGTTTCACAATAAAGTGATAGGTGGAACTGCCATTAAACGACTTATTAGCAGATTAATAGATCACTTCGGAATGGCATATACATCACATATCCTGGATCAAGTCAAGACTCTGGGATTCCGCCAAGCTACGGCTACATCCATTTCATTAGGAATTGATGACCTTTTAACAATACCTTCGAAAGGATGGCTAGTCCGAGATGCTGAACACCAAAATTTGATTTTGGAAAAACAGCATCATTATGGAAATGTACATGCAGTAGAAAAATTACGCCAATCCATTGAGATATGGTATGCTACAAGTGAATATTTTCGACAAGAAATGAATCCTAATTTTAGAATGACCGATCCTTTTAATCCAGTCCATATAATGTCCTTTTCGGGAGCTAGAGGAAATGCATCTCAAGTACACCAATTAGTAGGTATGAGAGGATTAATGTCGGATCCACAAGGACAAATGATTGATTTACCTATTCAAAGCAATTTACGCGAAGGGCTATCTTTAACAGAATATATAATTTCTTGCTACGGAGCTCGTAAAGGGGTTGTAGATACTGCTGTACGAACATCAGATGCTGGATATCTTACACGTAGACTTGTTGAAGTGGTTCAACATATTGTTATACGTCGAACAGATTGTGGTACCATTCGAGGAATTTCAGTAAATACCCAGAATGAAACGATGCCGGAAAGTAGTTGGACACAAACATTAATTGGTCGTGTATTAGCAGACGATATATACAGAGGTTCACGATGCATTGCCATTAGAAATCAAGATATTGGAATTGGACTTTTCAATCGATTGAAAACCTTTCAAACACAACCAATATCTATACGAACTCCTTTTACCTGTAGGAATACATCTTGGATCTGTCGATTGTGTTATGGTCAAAGTCCTACTCAAGGTCACTTGGTGGAATTAGGAGAAGCTGTAGGTATTATTGCGGGCCAATCCATTGGAGAACCGGGCACTCAATTAACATTAAGAACTTTTCATACTGGCGGAGTATTCACAGGGGGGACTGCCGAACAGGTGCGAGCACCTTATAATGGAAAAATTAAATTCAATGAGGATTTGGTTCATCCTACACGTACACGTCACGGGCATCCTGCTTTTCTATGTTATATAGACTTGTATGTTAGTATTGAAAATGGTGACATTATACATAATGTGACTATTCCACCAAAAAGTTTTCTATTAGTTCAAAATAATCAATATGTAAAATCAGAACAAGTGATTGCCGAGATTCTCGCAGGAACATATACTTTTAATTTAAAAGAAAAAGTTCGAAAACATGTTTATTCTGACTTAGAAGGAGAAATGCATTGGAGTACGGATGTGTATCATGCATCAGAATTTAAATATAGTAATGTCCATATCTTACCAAAAACAAGTCATTTATGGATTTTATCAGGAAAATCAGACAGATCCGCTTCAGTCTCTTTTTCAACCCGAAAAGATCAAGATCAATTGAACATTCATTATCTTTCTACAGGAGAAAGAGATATTTGTAACCATTTAGCAAGTAATAATAAAGTAAGACATAATTTGTTTCGTTTCACTCCTTCTGAAAAAAAAGAAAGAAGGATTTCAGATTATTCAAAAAATAATCAAATCCTATGTAAAGATCATTGTCATTTTACACATCCTGCTATTTTTCACGATACTACGGATTTATTAGCAAAGAGGCGGAGAAATCGATTCATTATTCCATTTCAATTCCAATCGATTCAAGAACGAGACAAAGCACTAATGTTAGATTCCAGTATCTCGATTGAAATACCAATCCATGGTATTTTTCGTAGAAATAGTATTTTTGCTTATTTCGATGATCCTCAATACCGAACACAGAGCTCGGGTATTACTAAATATAGGACTATTGATATAAATTACATTTTTAAAAAAGAGGATTTTTTAATCGAGTATCCAGGAATTCAAGAATTTAAGACAAAATACCAAATTAAAGTAGATCAATTTTTTTTCATTCCCGAAGAAGTGTATATTTTACCAGAATTTTCTTCCATAATGGTACGGAACAATAGTATTATTGAAGTAGATACACCAATCACTGTAAATATAAGAAGTCAAGTAAGCGGGTTGGTTCGATTGGAGAAGAAAAAAAAAAAGATTCAATTAAAAATATTTTCCGGGAATATCTATTTTCCCGGAGAAATGGATAAGATATCCCGGCACAGTGCCATGTTGATACCACCGAGAACGGTAAAAAAAAATTCAAAAGGATCAAAAAAAAAAATGAAAAATTGGATCTATGCTCAATGGATCACAATTATGAAAAAAAAGTATTTTGTTTTGGTTCGACCGGTCATTTTATATGAAATAGAAGATAGGATCAATTTAATCCAATTTTTTTCCCAAGATATGTTACAAGAAAGAGATAATTTGGAACTTCAAATTATTCATTATATTCTTTCTGGAAATGGAAAATCAATTCGGGGAATTTCTAATTCTAATACAAGTATTCAATTAGTTCGGACTTGTTTAGTCTTAAATTGGGATCAAGACAAAAAATTGTCTTCTATCGAAAAAGGGCATGCTTCTTTTGTTGAACTAAGTATAAAAGGTTTGGTTAGATATTTCTTAAAAATGGACTTAGGAAAATCCCATATTTCATATATAAGAAAAAGGAAAGATCCGCTCGGTTCAAGATTTATCTTGGATAATGAGTCGGACTGGACCAACATCAATCCATTTTTTTTTATAGATCCGAGGGAAAAAGTTCAACAATCACTTAGTCAAAATCATGGAACTATTCATATGTTGTTGAATAGAAATGAGAAATGCCGATCTTTAATAATTTTGTCATCATCGAATTGTTTTCAAATACGATCATTCCACGATGGAAAATATTACAATGGGATAAAAGAAGAAATAAATCCAATTCAAAGAGATCCTCTGATTCCAATTCAAAATTCGTTAGGTCCTTTAGGAATAGCCCTTCAAGTTGCCCATTTTTATTTTTACCTTTTAATTACTAATAATCAGATCTCGATAAATAAAAACGGGCAACTTGACAAATTAAAAGAAACTTTTCAAGTATTAAAATATTATTTAATAGACGAAAACGAGATCATTTATAAATCTGATCTATCTAGTAACATCCTTTTAAATCCATTCTATTTGAATTGGCATTTTTTCCATCATAATTATTGTGAAAAAAAAACGTTTCCCATAATAAGTCTTGGTCAATTTATTTGCGAAAATGTATGTATAGTTCAAACGAAAAATGAACCACACCTTAAATCGGGTCAAATTCTAACTGTTCAAATGGATTCTGTAGGAATAAGATCGGCTAACCCTTATTTGGCGACTCCTGGAACAACTGTTCATGGTCATTATGGAGAAATACTTTCTGAAGGAGATATATTAGTTACATTTATATATCAAAAATCGAGATCAGGTGATATAACACAAGGTCTTCCAAAAGTAGAACAGGTATTGGAAGTTCGTTCGATTGATTCAATATCCATAAACCTAGAAAAGAGAGTGGATACTTGGAATGGGCGTATAACAAGAATTCTTGGCATTCCTTGGGGATTCTTCATTAGTGCTGAGCTAACTATAGCGCAAAGTCGTATTTCTTTGGTTAATCAAATTCAAAAAGTTTATCGATCCCAGGGAGTTCACATTCATAATAGACATATAGAAATTATTGTGCGTCAAATAACATCAAAAGTATTGGTTTCAGAAGATGGAATGTCTAATGTTTTTTTGCCTGGCGAACTAATTGGATTGTTGCGGGCCGAACGAGCTGGGCGTTCCTTAGAAGAGTCGATCTGCTATCGAGTTCTATTATTGGGGATAACAAAAACATCTTTGAATACTCAAAGTTTCATATCTGAAGCAAGTTTTCAAGAAACTGCTAGAGTTTTATCAAAAGCCGCTCTCCGGGGTCGCATAGATTGGTTGAAAGGTCTGAAAGAGAACGTTGTTTTAGGGGGAATGATGCCAGTTGGTACTGGATTCAAAAGAATAATATACCGTTCAAAGCAAAGGCAATATAACAAGATTACCCCGGAAACAAAAAAAAGAATTTATGTGATACATCAAAATAATCTAGGATTTAAGAATTCCTAAAATAATGATTCTTAAGGTCGTATTCATCTCCGGTCACTTTATTTTGTATATATTTTGTATAATAAAAGAAACATAATAAATAAACGAATCATATTCAATGAAATAGAAAAAATGGCCCGATCTTTTTTTTATCAACGGCAAATTTTCAGTAGAAGAGAAGGTTCCTTCGGAACACTTATTTTTTTCTATTTCAGTATACTGGGTCTCTTTCTTTCATTTCAAAAAATTGATCTAATTTCTATTTGGAAATGAAAGAAAAGTGTGGGGATAATTATAAATGACAAAAAGATATTGGAACATAATTTTGGAAGAGATGATGGAAGCTGGTGTTCATTTTGGCCACGGTACTAGAAAATGGAATCCTAAAATGTCACCTTATATTTCTGCAAAGCGTAAGGGTATTCATATTACAAATCTTATTAGAACTGCTCGGTTTTTATCAGAATCTTGTGATTTAGTTTTTGATGCAGCAAGTGGGGGAAAACAATTCTTAATTGTTGGTACAAAAAAAAAAGCAGCTGATTCAGTAGCGCGGGCTGCAATAAGAGCTCGGTGTCATTATGTTAATAAAAAATGGCTCGGCGGTATGTTAACGAATTGGTATACTACAAAAACACGACTTCAAAAGTTCAGGGACTTGAGAATGCAACAAAAGACGGGGAGATTTCATAGTTTTCCAAAAAAAGATGCCGCTATATTGAAGAGACAATTAGCTCAATTGGAAACATATCTTGGCGGCATTAAATATATGAAGGGCTTACCAGATATTGTAATAATCGTCGATCAACAAGAAGAATATACGGCTCTTCGAGAATGTATAACTTTGGAAATTCCAACAATTTGTTTAATTGATACAAATAGTGACCCGGACCTCGCTGATATTTCAATTCCAGCTAATGATGATGCTATAGCCTCAATTCGATTAATTCTTAACAAATTAGTTTTTGCAATTTGTGAGGGTCGGTCTAGATATATACGAAATTCTTGATTAATAATAAGATAAAAAATTCTTGAATTTGCTTCGAGGGGTTCATAGATTTATGGAATCGCTTACTATACTAGTAAGAAATTGCACAAAAATGAAAATAGAAAACAAACAAAAATTTTATGTAATTAGTATCGGTATTCAAAATCAAAAATGAAAGTAGACAAATCAAAAGGGAAAGGAGATGTTTGAATAAAAATAATTCCCTTTTTTCAACTTCTTTTTTTAGAGGACAGGACAATATGAATGTTTTATTATGCTCTATCAACACATTAAAAAGATTATACGATATATCTGCTGTGGAAGTAGGTCAACATTTCTATTGGCAAATAGGGGGTTTCCTAGTACATGCCCAAGTACTTATTACTTCTTGGGTTGTAATTGCTATCTTATTGGTTTCAGCCATTCTAGTTATTCGAAATCTGCAAACCATTCCCACTTTCGGTCAGAATTTATTTGAATATGTTCTTGAATTCATTCGAGACGTGAGCAAAACTCAGATTGGAGAAGAATATGGTCCGTGGGTTCCTTTTATTGGAACTTTGTTTCTATTTATTTTTGTTTCTAATTGGTCAGGGGCTCTTTTACCTTGGAAAATCATCCAATTACCTCATGGGGAGTTAGCTGCACCCACAAATGATATAAATACTACCGTTGCATTAGCTTTACTTACATCAGTTGCATATTTCTATGCGGGTCTTTCAAAAAAAGGATTAGCTTATTTTAGTAAATACATCCAACCAACTCCAATCCTTTTACCGATTAACATATTAGAAGATTTCACAAAACCCTTATCCCTTAGTTTTCGACTTTTCGGAAATATATTAGCTGATGAATTAGTAGTTGTTGTTCTTGTTTCTTTAGTACCTTTAGTAGTTCCTATACCTGTCATGTTCCTTGGATTATTCACAAGCGGTATTCAAGCTCTCATTTTTGCTACTTTAGCTGCGGCTTATATAGGTGAATCCATTGAAGGCCATCATTGACTAGTTTTCTCAAAAATAGTCTTTTTTGTTTAGCTTGCCACACATATATTGTGGCTCAATAGAATCTACAAAATAAACATCTATCTATAGATATATAGATAGATATAGATAGATCTATTCGATTAGTATATATTAGTTTGGATATTCAAAAAAAATGAATAGCTAGAATTAGAATTCTGTATGATATTTACGTTTACAATGTGTGATAAAAAGATACTATATAGAATGTTAGTAGATTCTCGTTTGATTCACATTTAATTCAACAATTGATCAAAAGATAATTAAAAACATTTAGATCACCCAATTTCCTATATTTCTTTGAAACATTAATGAAATCGAATGAATTTATTTAGATTGATTGTATCCATATGGGATAAGAGAATAAGAAAAGAGGGAAGGGGAGCTTAAAAAAAAACATGATAAAAAAAATAGAAGTGAGGGGATCAGTCAAGGTTTTTTAGGTTTCAAAGAATGAATTTCAATTTCGATTGAATCTAAAACACAAAGAAAATTAGTTTACAGCATAGAAGAAACCTATGTATATGTGATATGATATTATAGATGAACTAGTTTTATATGAACTAACCATATATCTGAAATAACTAATCTTTTCTATATAAAAAAGGCCTCGCTATTACTGTCAATTTCTATAGGGATAGAAAAGCAAAGTCCTTGCGTTTCAGCTCTAATTGTGAATTGAAAATTAAAAAACTAAAGAAATTGTATAAAAAAACGAAGAATTCAAAGAATGATTCCAAAATTAAGGTAAGAGAAGAACAAAGATTATACAGATTCACCCCCAAAACTATGTAGTTCGAGACGAAAAAAGAAATCTCGAAGTAATTCGTTTAATAACTATTATTTTCAATTTTTAATTCTTATTTTTATTAATTACTTTAACTGAAAAAGTCTTGGTAATTGAAAAATGAAGTCAGAATTTATTAGTCGATTATATCATTAACTATTTCTTTCTTTTATATGTAGGTTACGAGGAAATTCTCATGAATCCAATTATTTCTGCCGCTTCTGTTATTGCTGCTGGATTGGCCGTAGGGCTTGCTTCTATTGGACCTGGGGTTGGTCAAGGCACTGCCGCAGGGCAAGCTGTAGAGGGGATTGCACGACAACCAGAGGCAGAGGGAAAAATACGGGGTACTTTATTACTTAGTCTGGCTTTTATGGAAGCTTTAACAATTTACGGGCTGGTTGTAGCATTAGCACTTTTATTTGCTAATCCTTTTGTTTAATCCTAAAAAGATAAAAATACATATGTGGACTTCCTTTTTCGAATTATATTAATAATTCACTCCTACAATTCTTTATCTGTTCGGATAAGAACACAGGAGAAGGACTAATTGAAAGGTATTCACATACTTATTCACCCTCTTTCTTCTTTTTGTTTAGTCCAATGAACCCCTCTTTTATTTTATTTCTTTTAAGATAATTTTTTGAAAGTGTTCAAACTAGATAGATTTTGCAATTGATAAAAGAACTGGTATCTAATTCTAAGAAGTATCATTCTTTTAGGGAATCTTCCAATTGATTGACCAATCCAAATTATATCAAATTCTATAATTATATATTCCAATTAGATTATTATATTATCTATCTAATAGGAATATTAGAAAGATAATTAGTCTATTCATAAGAGGAGATGAGATCATATGAAAAATATAACCGATTCTTTCCTTTGTTTGGGCTCCTGGCCATCCGCCGGAAGTTTCGTGTTTAATACCGATATTTTAGCAACAAATCCAATAAATCTTAGTGTAGTGTTAGGTCTACTGGTTTTTTTTGGAAAGGGAGTGTGTGCGAGTTGTTTATTTCAAAGAATAAATTGGATTTAACCAAACTGCACTTTTTAGTTTAGTTAGAATTAAGAAAATGTGCAGAATCCCGCGAATTACTTCTGAATTCATTTTCTTTTTTGAATAAATTAAGAAAAATCTTAAAGAACCATAGCATTTCGCGCTTTATTGGTAATCCACTTTGATTCTCTATTTACCAAAAATTTTGGACTATTACCATGGTTAAAAAGAGTTTGAAGTCTATACGCAGTGTAGTACTCTTTCTACCGCTATATTAATACAGAAAGGAAACGGTTTCAAAAAAATTATTCGATTTTTTTTCGATATAAAACACTCATGTCGATAAAAAAAATGGCTTGAATCCTATTTATGGCGAGAAATAAAAAACGGGTGAATTTAAACCTCCCCTTTGTACGATGCGTAATCGATGGATGACCTATGTATAAATTCAAAAGAAGTCTTTGGATTTGAATAAAAAAACAACTTTGTTGACATATATTTGTTTGGTCAAAAGAGTCCTCCGAATATTCTAGTCTTATATTGGTAATTGTTTTCACTTTGAATAGAGAAGAGAGGATAGGCTCATTACATAAAAAATTGGTAAATTTCCGATAAGTAATTGAGTGTGAGAGCCAAATGAATCGAAAGATTCATGTTTGGTTCGGGAAGAGATCATAGACATTTTGAAATGGATGGAAAGAGAGTCTACTTTCATTACGTGATTTATTAGATAATCGAAAACAGAAAATCTGGAGAACTATTCGAAACTCAGAAGAATTACAGGAAAACGCCATTGAACAGCTCGAAAAAGCCCAGGCCCGCTTAAGGAAAGTTGAAACAGAAGCAGATCTGTTTCGGGTGAATGGCTATTCTGAGATCAAACGAGAAAAATTGAATTTAATTAATTCAATTTATACGACTTTGGAACAATTAGAAAATTACAAAAACGAAGCTATTGATTTTGAACAACAAAGAGTTATTAATCAAGTTCGACAGCGGGTTTTACAACAAGCCTTACAGGGAGCTCTAGGAACTCTAAATAGTTGCTTGAACAACGAGTTACATTTACGTACTGTTAGTGCTAATATTGGCATGTTTGGGATGATGAAATAAAAAAATAACTGATTAGGCTTTCTATTATACAATAGAGTATAGGCATCATTTTTTTCTTATAAAAAATAAATTTAAGATATTTTCATGGTAACCATTCGTGCAGATGAAATTAGTAAAATTATCCGTGAACGCATTGAGCAATATAATACAGAAGTAAAAATTGTAAATACTGGTACCGTACTTCAAGTAGGCGATGGTATTGCTCGTATTTATGGTCTTGATGAAGTAATGGCGGGTGAATTGGTGGAATTTGAAGAAGGTACTATAGGCATTGCTTTGAATTTGGAATCAAAAAATGTTGGTGTTGTATTAATGGGTGATGGTTTGCTGATACAAGAGGGAAGTTCAGTAAAAGCAACAGGAAGAATTGCTCAGATACCTGTAAGTGAAGCTTATTTGAGTCGTGTTATAAATGCCCTGGCTAAACCAATTGACGGTCGAGGAGAAATTTCAGCTTCGGAATCTCGATTAATAGAATCTCCCGCTCCCGGTATTATTTCAAGACGTTCGGTATATGAGCCTCTCCAAACAGGACTTATTGCTATTGATTCGATGATCCCCATAGGACGGGGCCAGCGAGAATTAATTATTGGAGATAGACAAACAGGTAAAACAGCAGTAGCCACAGATACAATTCTCAATCAACAGGGACAAAATGTAATATGTGTTTATGTAGCTGTTGGTCAAAAAGCATCTTCTGTGGCTCAAGTGGTGACTACCTTACAAGAAAGAGGAGCAATGGAATACACTATTGTAGTAGCTGAAACAGCGGATTCTCCAGCTACATTACAATACCTCGCGCCTTATACAGGAGCAGCTCTGGCTGAATATTTTATGTACCGTGAACGTCACACTTTAATCATTTATGACGATCTCTCCAAACAAGCACAGGCTTATCGGCAAATGTCTCTTCTATTACGAAGACCACCAGGTCGCGAAGCTTATCCAGGGGATGTTTTTTATTTACATTCGCGTCTTTTGGAAAGAGCCGCTAAATTAAGTTCTCAGTTAGGCGAAGGAAGTATGACTGCTTTACCAATAGTTGAAACTCAATCGGGAGATGTTTCAGCTTATATTCCTACGAATGTAATTTCCATTACAGATGGCCAAATATTCTTATCGGCCGATCTATTCAATGCTGGAATAAGACCCGCTATTAATGTTGGTATTTCAGTTTCCAGAGTTGGATCGGCGGCTCAAATCAAAGCCATGAAACAAGTAGCTGGTAAATTAAAATTGGAATTAGCACAATTCGCAGAATTAGAAGCTTTTGCACAATTCGCTTCTGATCTAGATAAAGCTACTCAAAATCAATTAGCAAGAGGTCAACGATTGCGCGAGTTGCTTAAACAATCCCAATCAGCTCCTCTTACTGTGGAAGAACAGATAGTAACTATTTATACCGGAACGAATGGTTATCTTGATTCATTAGAAATTGGACAGGTAAGGAAATTTCTTGTTGAGTTACGTGCTTACTTAAAGACGAATAAACCTCAATTCAAAGAAATCATATCTTCTACCAAGACATTCACTGGGGAAGCAGAAGCCCTTTTAAAGGACGCTATTAAAGAACAGATGGAACTCTTTTTATTCCAGGAACAAGTAGAAAAAAATTGATGAATCATTAAATAATTTTGTAATTCAATTTTCCAATTTTTATAATTAGTATCTTTTAATATGTTTTTATTTCATTTGAATATTATATATAATGAATTCGAATCAAAATGTAATAAATCAAAAAAAATAGAAGGACAAGGTTGAAATTAGATATGCAAACAACTTGCGTCCAATAGGATTTGAACCTATACCTAAGGTTTAGAAGACCTCTGTCCTATCCATTAGACAATGGACGCTTCTATTTTATATTTGATTCTTTAACCTTTTTAACTAAACCTTATTAAAAAGATTAAAGAATCAAACAAATATAAAGAATTCTAGAAATTATAAAAATAAAATAAATCAAATATTTAGAATAAAAGAAAAAAAAAATAAAAAAGAAAAATCAATTGAATATAATTGAATATATATAACTAAAACTAAATTAAGAAATGAAAATGAAGAATTGACAAATTCTTTAAGAATTCTAGATTCATTCTCGAAGAAAAAAGATAGATTTAAATAGAATAAAATAGAAGCGGGTAGCGGGAATCGAACCCGCATCGTTAGCTTGGAAGGCTAAGGGTTATAGTCGACGTTGATTCATCATTTTGATTTAACGTCTCTAATTCAAAACTGAACGTGAAACTTTTGTTTCATTCGGCTCCTTTACGGAATGAAGAGATGGACAATAAAAAAAATTGACCCATAACATCTATGTCAGCCTTTTTGTATGAATAGGTTTCAAATATCTTGCTTTTTAGATGATCCCTCTAGAAGAGCAATATTCTAACAATCTATGTTTTTTTTCTAGTTACTTCGTTCTCTATTTCTATTTCAGAAAATCTTTAGGAAAAGAAGAAAATTTCCGTCGAGCTAAAAAAATGTCGATGTCTCTAGTAAACTAAAAGAATCGTTTAATAGCTATTTTGCTTCAATTTTTACTATGCAAAAAAATGGAAGATTTAGTTACGATTAGAAAGAAACTTTGTATATTTCTCTCCATAGATCCTTTAGTAATACTCAAAAAATTCGGATTATAGATCCAATTCCAAAAACTTATGTTTCATAATTTTAAAACTCAATTTGTCAAATTCGATTTGATTCTTCTTGTATACAAATTACAATAATGTATATTATACCGCAAATAATTCATCGAGGGGTATAAAGGAGTCCCTTTAAGTAAAAAATAAAGTTTTTGATCGGCATATGAATCAAATGGGGGATCCCTTAACTTTTGGGGGGTCCTTGAAACGAATCGCACTTTTACCACTAAACTATACCCGCTACAATATCATTATTGTATCTTTTGTTGAACAAAGCAATCAGACAAAATAAAGAAATGGGAGGCATAATATTCTAATAAGTCGAGTATTGACATGTTTCATTAGAGAATCTTCTAATGAAATTTGAAAAACGGGATAATTTTCATTTTTTTATTTTGCTGAAGGTTATATATATATACAATTTACGTTACCAGAAAAAAGAGAGGGAGTAAGAAAAGAGAACATTTTTATATTATCTTATTTTGGTTTTATCTCATAGGAATCTATCCGTATCTCTTATTTTTTTTTTAATTACAAATATTTTTACAAATATTTTTTTTTCGAATAAAATATATTCAAATAAAGAATTTTTCTTCAATATTCATGGGAATAAAAGAAAAAGAGCCCGACTAGGTACTGGCCGGGCTCATTGGCTGTATAAAAAGAAAAAAAGAAAACTAAAATATATAGAATAATAAAAAAAAGATAGATAAGATAAAAAAGAATAAAAAAAAAGCAAGTCTCTTTTTTTTTTAAGCTCCCTTTTTGTTCTTCTTGTTTATGTGATATAACATAAACAAAGTAATTCTTTTTTTTTTCAATTGGGGAGAGATGGCTGAGTGGACTATAGCGTCGGATTGCTAATCCGTTGTACAAATTCTTGTACCGAGGGTTCGAATCCCTCTCTTTCCGTTGATAATTTGGTATTTTTTTTTGAACTTGTTTTTTTTATTTACTAGTTAAAGATGTTAAAATAGAGAAAATCCTAAAAATATTTCAAAATTCCGCACAAGCAAGAAAACACAGAATCCACTTTTTTCTTATTCTATTCTTCACGTCCTGGATTACGTCCTGGATCGTTAGATAGGAATCCGAAGATGAAAAGAGAAACGAAAAAGATCACTACCGTATAAACAAAAAGTTTTAGAGTAAGCATTATGAAATCTCCAAGATAATTAAAAAACGACAAAGAAAGAGAATAGATTCTCTTATATTACAACATATTTTGTTTCTTTTAATACTAAGATACTAAGTTTCTAAAAAATGAAGTTTTTTTAGGATATGAGGAGATATATATATATGAGTTTCGAAAATGAATTGATAGTAAGAGTAGATTATTTTATTACAAATTATCAATAATTCTTTTGACCAAAAATCCTTTTTTTCTGTAATCTAGGTATTCGATTGGTGAGGGGTTCCAATCGAATAATCGGATTAGGTTTTTTCAATTCAAAAAACGTAAATGATGAGAAGGTCCCTTTTTTTCCTATATATTGAAAAATTTCAATATTGGAATCCAGAAGTCACACTGTAAGACTTATCTGATCTTATAAATTGTTAAAATGTTCGAGTTTTAGTTTTCTGAAAAATTCTGAATTTTTTTACGACATTATTCAAATTAAAAATATCATCGAAAACTTACAGCAGCTTGCCAAACAAAAGCTAAAAGAAAAAATAGTACGGGTATTACTGGCATAATATCCACAATTGGATTCAAGAAAGCGTAGGCTTCGGGCAATTTCTCCAAAAAAAAACTACTGGAATAAAGGACGGAGTGAATACAAATACAGATCCAACTAAAGATATTAAGCATAACAAACATTTTGTTCTTTAAAAAAAATAAAAGTTATTTTTGTTTTTTTTTTTTCATTCTAATTTTCAATTTTATTGCATTATATACATAATACAATAAAAAGGAAAATAAAGAGTTATGAATAAAAGTAAAAAAATGAATCAAATAAGATAAGAATCTCGAGAATCCTTCTTTTATTTGAACTTTTCCAGTTTCAAAATATTTTTTATTCTGAAATCAAAAAAATTGAAGAAATCATACTTCCTTCTATATAATATCTTAATTGAATTGTATGTAATGATCAATCAATTTAGTTTTATCCTATCTATCTATATCCATTTATAGATATAGATAGATATGTAGATACGCATATAAAATACTAGTCGCAAAATTTTTTTTTTATAGAAATTTTTGAACTGGAATTGACGAACAACCAATATCAATAATAGTCTTTATTAATGTAAAATGGAAAATGGGGCGTGGCCAAGCGGTAAGGCAACGGGTTTTGGTCCCGCTATTCGGAGGTTCGAATCCTTCCGTCCCAGAGCATATCTATTTAGGATGTATATCATATTTGAATACAGATTGTATCGCATAATTAAAAGGGACCCTCCTTTTTTTGAAAAAAAAAATTATCATTTTTCTACTTTACAAATTATAAAAATAGAATAGAGTAGAAAATATATTGCTAGAATATCAAGTTCATTTTCATTTATGTCTTTACTTTTAAAAAGGTTTTCATTATATATAAGAAAAACCGAAACGTAAAAAAAAGGATAGATTCTTATGTAGCGAATGAATCAATCACTATTCACGATTCGATAATTACATACTGGATCTAAGCTAAGGGAATGTTAGAGTAAAACTTCGTTTGAAACGATGTGGTAAAAAGCAACGTGCGGCTTGAAAGACATGATTAAATTAGGGGTGGATTTTGATATCCGCCATTTTTTCTAGTATTTTACAAACGAACATGATCTTGACTTGACATCATTTGTTCTGTTCCACTAGACCCCTTTTTTTGTTTTTGGGACAGGAAAGGGATTAATGATGTAAATAGTACATGATGGAACTCGAATTTATTCATTTCTCGGGAGCAAGTATCTAAAATTTAATAAATTCTAAAAAGTTAATAAGTCTGTTTATTTTATAAAAATAGAAAGGATCTTATTTCAGCCAGGTTCAAAAAAAATGGTTGAAATTTGTAAAATTGCTTTTTTATCAAAAAGTTTATCCGCAGGAATTAACTTTTTTTATGATTCTTTCAGAGAAAAACAGGTATGTTGCTCCCATTTTTTTAAAAAATTGAAGATTCCCGGAGTAATGTCTAAACCCAAAGATTCAAAGAAAAGCTAAAAAATCAGGGAATTAAGGAAATACCATTTTCAAATTGTATCATCAATTCTATTATCAAAAATTTTAGAAAAAAGAAATGAATGATAAAGAAACGAAATACGGGCAAGAAAGAGGAGTAGAGACCACTCAATAAATGAAATAGCTGCTGCTTGGTTTTCTTTTTAGTTTTTTGAGAATTTTTCAAATTGAGTGTTATGGAGGTACAAATAGGAAGAGTTTTTTTTTTTCAGAAAGAAAATACGAAAGAAAAATACTTCAGCTCATTGTTTAATTGATTTGATGATTTTATTGCTCTATTTTACATCATAATTTTCGAAATACATAGAATTTTTGATATTCTCGAGCCGTACGGGGATAAAAATTTCCTGTACGTTTGGAGGGGGGGTATCTATATCTATCCCAAAGAGCTGTTTATCGAATTGTTGCTAAGGGATGTTCGACCCCAAAGAGAGGGAAGATATCTTCAGAAAGTGGATCCTATAAAGAATTAAACCTATTTCAATATTCCTGTTATTCTTTCATTTCCTTGACAAGGGGCGCTTAACCTACAGGAACTGTTCAGCATATTTCAAAAAAGGCAGGTGTTTTTATAGAACTTAGCTCGAATCAACAAACGAAATTCAATTAATGAAATCAAAAAGGGGGTGTAGATTATTTGTATATAGATTTACAAAACTCCCCGCTCTCTTGTTATATTCATACTTCATTTTTTTATTTCTTGTTGTTTATATAGAATCATAGAATGCAATTTTATATAGTCAGACAATTCATGAAATTTTCATAAATCTTCAAAAAAAATGAAAAATTGTATAGAGATAAAAGAGAGAATATAGGAAAAAAAAGAGTAACTAAATATAGTAATTGGACTTTTAAATAGATTCCCCCCTATGAGGTGATTTTTTTATTTCATATTTCTTCTTATTTTATTGTTATTTCTTTTTAATATTGACTCGCTCTTTATTTTTTTCAGTTATTAATTCTAGTTATTTGATTTATATACTTTTTTTTGATAGTAAATAAATGAGATAGAATATTCAAAATGGAATATTTCTATTATTTGATTTTTCATCCAATGACTATACATTTTTTTTTATGGAAATACAGGAAAAAACTCTATGGAAAAATGGTGGTTCAATTCTAAGTTACTTAATAGGAAGTTCGAATACAGGTGTGAATTAAGTAAATCAATGGAGAGTCTTGGTCCTATTGAGAATACCAGTCTAAGCGAAGAACCCAAAATTTTAACTGATATAGATAAAAAAATTCAGAGGTGGGATGATCGTGATAATTCTAGTTATAATTCTTTTGATTATTTAGTAGGTGTCGATAACATACAGGATTTCCTATCT
Organism: Vigna unguiculata; assembly: GCF_037176805.1. Classification (NCBI taxonomy): domain Eukaryota; kingdom Viridiplantae; phylum Streptophyta; class Magnoliopsida; order Fabales; family Fabaceae; genus Vigna; species Vigna unguiculata. The sequence continues at coordinate 22,859 of NW_028197104.1, read as the reverse complement.
GATAAAACTTTTTTAGTTAGGGATAATAAGAAGAACAGTTATTCCATATATTTAGATATTGAAAATAAAACTTTGGAGATTAACAACAATCATTCTTTTCTAAGGGTTTTTTCTAGCTATCTGAATACTGTTATTAAGAGTGATTACGATCATTCCATGTATGATACTCCTTTTAGTTGGAACAATTATATTAATAGTTGCATTGATAGTTATTTTCATTCTCAAATCTGTGTTGATAGTTGCATTTTTGGTAATATAGTCGAATATAATGACAGTTATTTTTATAGTTACTTTTTAGGTAAGGTCAGAAATTGTAGTGAAAGTGAGAATTCTAGTTTTAGTTTAATAACTAGTACGAATGATACAAATGATAGTGATTCCACTCTAGTAGAAAATTATATGAATCTCCATGAAAGTGAACAATTGACGCATTTGTGGATTGAATGCGAAAATTGTTATGAATTAAATTATAAAAAATTTTGGAAATCAAAAAGGAATATTTGTGAATACTGTGGATATCATTTGAAAATGGACAGTTCAGATAGAATCGAATTTTCGATTGATTCGGGTACTTGGAATCCTATGGATGAAGACATGGTTTCTCTGGATCTCATTGAATTTCATTCAGAAGAAGAACCTTATAAAGATCGTATTGATTCTTATCAAAGAAAAACAGGATTAACTGAGGCTGTTCAAACAGGGACAGGTCAAGTAAATGGTATTCCTGTAGCAATTGGTATTATGGATTTTAAGTTTATGGGAGGTAGCATGGGATCCGTAGTAGGTGAGAAAATCACCCGTTTGGTAGAATATGCTACTAATCAACTTTTACCTCTTATTCTCGTATGTTCGTCCGGAGGAGCGCGTATGCAAGAAGGAAGTTTGAGCTTGATGCAAATGGCTAAAATTTCTTCTGCTTTATATTATTATCAAACAATTCAAAAATTATTCTATGTATCGATACTTACATCTCCTACTACGGGTGGGGTGACAGCTAGTTTTGGCATGTTGGGGGATATCATTATTGGCGAACCAAACGCTTATATTGCATTTGCTGGTAAAAGAGTAATTGAACAAACATTGAATAAGACAGTGCCCGAAGATTCACAAGTAGCTGAATCTTTATTCAATAAGGGTTTAATTGATTCAATCGTACCGCGTAATCTTTTAAAGGGAGTTGTAACTGAGTTATTGCAATTCCATAATTTCTTTTCTTTGACTAAAAAGGAAAGAAATTATGGAATTGAAATACAAAATCAAAACATACAGGATCAAAGTAATAAAATAAAAGAATAATAAAAAAATACTAAGAATCATAAAAGGGTATATTCTGATATATATCGGCTTAGCTATAATCACTAGAATTCCTATATACTAAGTATAAAGATATAGGAATTCTAGTGATTATAGACTGTCTTTTTTAATAAAAATAAGAATAAAAATCGACAAAAATAAAAATAGATATAGTACAAATAGTAAATCGAGGTACCCTTATTTATGATAAACTTTCCTTCCATTTTTGTTCCTTTAGTGGGTCTAGTATTTCCGGCAATTGCAATGGCTTCTTTATTTCTTTATGTTCAAAAAAACAAGATTTTTTAGATACGGCGGTAAGTAGGGAAAAATATTATAGATCTTTTTTTTAGAGCTGGAAGCAATTGGATGAATTCCCCCTAAAGGTTTACATTTCAGTAGCGCCAGTTGATGAAAATTACTTTAGAAACAAGTAAAATTCTGGGGTTTTTTATTCCACAATTATTATTCTTAAAAAGAAAAAGAGGGGGTAATGAATATTTTAAAAAAAAGATCAAAAGAAGTACTGATCTATTCTATAACAGAGTCTCGAAAAATAAGCAATATCTTTTCAGCCTTTATCATTTTTTTAGGTTCATTGGGGTTATTGTTGGTTGCAATTTCCAGTTATCTCGGTATGGGTCTTTTCCTTTTTTCTCAGGAAATTAGTAATTTTCCATTTATTCCACAAGGGGCCGCGATGGCTTTTTATGGAATTGGGGGTCTCTTTATTAGTTTTTATTTGTGGTGGATTATTTTGTGGGATATTGGCGGTGGTTTTGATATCTTCGATAAAAAAAATAAAGAAGAAGTATGTTTTCTTCGTTGGGGATTTCCTGGAAAAAATCGTCGTATTATTCTCAAAATACCTATGAACGAGATTAAATCTATCAGAATAATAACAGGAGTTCAAGAACGAAGTATTTTGACTCGTACTCTTACTTATGAGAGTCTCGTTTATATGGAAACAATAGAACAGGGGTTTATTCCCTTGACTCGTATTGAAGATAATTTGACTCCACTAGAAATTGCAAATAGAGCTGGCGAATTATCTTTTTTTTTAGGTGTACCGCTTCTTTATTGATGAAAATTGGACTTAACTAGAAATAAAATTGCACAAAAAGTTTCAGAATTGTCCTATTTATTTAGTGTACCGATTGAAATATTTTGAAAAAAAACTGTTTTTTGCAAAATATTTCAATTTTTATTTTTATAGATGGGACATTTTTTGATTTCGAAATTTGAATATTATAGTCATAACTCGAAGTGCTCCTTGGTGTATTTCTAAAAAGAATCCTTTTTTCTTCGAATCTTAGCAATTAATATCCTTTCGAAACAATATTTTTTTCTTCATTGGATTGGAATTGACTGTGAATTCTTTCGATTTCTTATTCGATTTATGTATTCTTTTTTCTCAATTAAAGAAGGCAAAGGCTAACTTCCGAAGTTTAAGTAAAAAAAAATGATAAAATACAATCTAAATTTATCTAGAAGCTCTATAACTTGTAATGAAGCTTATACTTGATAGAAAAGTTATTATCATATAGAGTTGACGAAAGAGATGAAGTTAAGTTCATTAAAGACGAAAAATGAAAAAAAAAAAAAGCATTCCCCTTCTATATCTTACATCTATAGTCTTTTTGCCCTGGTGTATCTCTTTCACATTTAAGAAAAGTCTGGAATCTTGGTTTATTAATTGGTGGAATACTAGTCAATCCGAAATTTTCTTGAATGATATTAAAGAAAAGAGTATTCTAAACAAATTCATAGAATTAGAGGAACTGTTTTTCTTAGATGACATGTTAAAGGAATGTCCGAAAACATATATACAAAACCTTCGTACTGGAATTTATAAAGAAACAATCCAATTAATCAAAACACACAATGAAGATCGTATGAATACGATTTTGCACTTCTCCACAAATATAATTTGTTTCTTTATTCTAAGCGGTTATTCTATTCTTGGTAATCAAGAACTTGTTCTTATTAACTCTTTGGTTCGAGAATTTATATATAATTTAAGTGACACAATAAAAGCTTTTTCTATTCTTTTATTAACTGATTTATGTATAGGATTCCATTCAACCCATGGGTGGGAACTACTTTTTGGCTTCGTTTATAAAGATTTTGGATTTGCTCAAAATGATCAAATTATATCCGGTCTTGTGTCCACTTTTCCAGTCATTTTAGATACAATTTTAAAATATTGGATTTTCCGTTATTTAAATCGCATATCTCCATCACTTGTAGTGATTTATCATTCAATGAATGATTGACAGAAAAACCGATTTACTTCAATGAATTTCAAGTTTTTATCTAAAAAAGATAATTTTTCATTTTCCCCTCTTTAAAAAAAAGTTAAATAAAAAAGGGGTTCCCACCTTGGATAGGGAACTATGCGAGTGACCTACCTAATCTTATTGTAGAAATTTTCAGGATCAATGATTAGACCATGCAAACTAGAAATGCTTTTTCTTGTATAAAGGAAGGGATTACCCGATCCATTTCTATATCGGTCATGATATATATAATAATTCGAGCACCCTTTTCAAATGCATATCCAATTTTTGCACAGCAGGGTTATGAAAATCCCCGAGAAGCAACCGGTCGTATTGTCTGTGCCAATTGCCATTTAGCTAATAAGCCCGTGGATATTGAGGTTCCACAAGCGGTACTTCCTGATACTGTATTTGAAGCAGTTGTTCGAATTCCTTATGATATGCAAGTGAAACAAGTTCTAGCTAATGGTAAAAAGGGAACTTTGAATGTGGGGGCTGTTCTTATTTTACCGGAAGGTTTTGAATTGGCACCCCCCGATCGTATTTCGCCTGAGATTAAAGAGAAGATAGGCAATCTGTCTTTTCAAAACTATCGCCCTACAAAAAAAAATATTCTTGTAGTAGGCCCTGTTCCTGGTCAGAAATATAATGAAATCACGTTTCCTATTCTTTCCCCGGATCCCGCTAGTAAAAGAGATATTCATTTCTTAAAATATCCTATATATGTAGGCGGGAACAGGGGAAGGGGCCAGATTTATCTTGACGGGAGCAAGAGTAATAATAATGTTTATAATGCTACAGCAGCAGGTATAGTCAAAAAAATCATACGAAAAGAAAAAGGGGGATACGAAATCACTATAGTAGATGCATTAGATGAGCGTGAAGTGATTGATATTATACCTCCAGGACCAGAACTTCTTGTTTCAGAAGGTGAATCTATCAAACTTGATCAGCCATTAACAAGTAATCCTAATGTCGGTGGATTTGGTCAGGGGGATGCGGAAATAGTACTTCAAGATCCATTACGTGTTCAAGGTCTCTTGTTCTTCTTGGCATCTATTATTTTAGCACAAATCTTTTTAGTTCTTAAGAAGAAACAATTTGAGAAGGTTCAATTGTTCGAAATGAATTTTTAGTTCCGCGTATTTATCAACATATTAAACTCGTAAAAATAACTCAATTTTTTTGATAATTTTTGTAATTATATTCTGTATAATATCTGTATAATAGAAAATATATATATATATTCAAATATCGAAAAGTTACTCTAAGGGGGATTCTTTGTTTTTTCTTTTTTTTTTTTTTCTTTGTCCTTTCCTAGAGTCCGATTCCTATTCCTTCTTGTTTGTGTTGAAATAGAAATATTCTAAAAATATCAATAAAATACTATTTTTGAATCCCTTCCTGAAAAATCCTATATCTTAGTTTCTCTTTTTTCCAACTTAGAATCTTTCTGCCAGATAATCTTTTATGGTATATAAATAATATGTAAAATAATATGTAGTGAACAAATAAAAAAAAAAGAATGAAATGGAATTTTTTGAAACATCGGAAGAAGTAGTCATTTATATGAAAAAAAATTAGAATTCTTAAGAACTCAAGGGGGATCCACTTGCATTCGTCAAAGAAAGAGTGGATCCCTGTTCAGTTCTTACACTTTCATTTCAAAAACCCAAATAGAATACGATTACTACAGAGATGAGCCCAATCCGGAATATGAACCATAAAAGAAAATACCAATTAAACCGATCACAGTAATACCAGTTACAGTACCTATTATCCAAAGAGGAATTCTTCCAGTAGTATCGGCCATTTATCCCACTTTCCTCCACATTTAATCACGTAGTCAGTCATGCTAAAGACATTAACAAACAGTCATAGATAATTATGAAATGATATCCTTCCGAATGGGATAAAAGAATTCTTAATATATATATTATTGACTATTCCTATTTCTTCTATTAATTCTAATTAATTGAAGAAATAATTTGAAAATAAAACAGCAAGTACAAAAATAAGTAATAACCCCCAGTAGAGACTGGTACGATTCAATTCAACATTTTGTTCATTTGGGTTTGATTGTGTCATAGCTCTATAATTCAAATTAAGTTTATCGTTGGATGAATTGCATTGCTGATATTGATCCCAAAAAAGAAACAGTGGGTACCGCTAGTCCGTGAACAGCTAGCCATCGTACTGTAAAAATTGGATAGGTCCTATCTATAGTCATTGGAGCCTCCTAAAAAGATCTACTAAATTCATCAAGTTGTTCCAAAGGATCAAAACGGCCAGTTATTAATGGAATTCCTTGTCGGTTCTCTGTAAAATACTCGTTTGGGCGGGGACTTCCAAATACATCGTAAGCTAGACCTGTACTGACAAATAACCAACCTGCAATGAATAGGGAGGGTATAGTAATGCTATGAATAATCCAGTATCGGATACTGGTAATAATATCAGCAAAAGAACGTTCTCCTGTGCTTCCAGACATCTTGAACTCCACATATTCTTGTACAGTCAAAAGGGGGGGATCGAGTCCATAAAAGACGAGATCAGTAAGGCGAAATTTACTGAAATAGAATCCTTGTTAGATCGTCCATTTTGTACCAACGGTGTCTTTTGAGTATACCGAATCAGTATAGCTATCCTTCTTCTAACAGAGCAATGAAATTTCACAATCAGTGTAAAATTTTAGTACTAGATTTTTTTCTTCTTTTTTCATTGATTGTCTCTATGTAGTCAAAAATCCGATAGAAAATTTTGCAAAGTTTGGGTATATAAAAATTTTTTTTATATTAAATTTTTAGAGTAATAGTATAAAAGGAAGGTTCTTAACATTTCAAATTATTAGTTTTGGATTAGAAACTAAAGATCCATTAAAATCGGAATATGAGAAAAGGGTTTCTAATAATTAATAAAGTAGATAATTCATAAAGTAGATTTTCTATTTTAATAATTCAATTATTGCCAAATCAATAAATATATTTTTTGTGGTTGTTGAAGATCTTTTTTTCTATTTTCTTCTACATTAATTCAAAGTGAAATAAAATGAAATAACAGAGTTATTATTCTTTGTTTGAATATTCATAATTTTTCTTTTCTTTTTCCAATATAAACAGAATTCTATTGGATATCTATAGAATAATACTAAATATTTTCATTAGATCAGTTTACTTAATTCCTGAGTTGATTAAGAAGTATGTTGATTTGAAATCACAGGATGGGTAGATGTAACAGATGAGGAATTTATTTCTAAATTATGTTACTCTATTTCTTTTTTTTTTTTTCGTCTCTAATAATTGAATTTATTGAGGAATTGCCAATTTTGAATTGTATCTTTCAAGTAGGATTTTTTATCTTCTTTTTTCTCTCAAAAATGGAAATTTAGGGAAGTGCTTTATAAACATATGTATAAAAAGAACGAACATATTTCATTTAGTTTCTATATGCCCACTATCACTAGTTATTTCGGTTTTTTACTATCGGTTTTAATTATAACCTCGTCTCTATTTATTGGTCTTAGTAAAATACGACTTATTTGATTTGTAATTTTGAGAGGAATAGTAAATTTTGGTATAAGACATTCTAGAATTCCTTACTATGTCAATTTACAATTCTCGATCGTTGAGATTTATGATCAATACAGATTTATGTTTAAGGCTAGATATTATATTACCTTTCTTTTTACTTTTCGAACAAATAAAAATGATTGAAGTTTTTCTATTTGGAATCGTGTTAGGTTTAATTCCTATTACTTTGGCTGGATTATTTGTAACTGCATATTTACAATACCGACGAGGTGATCAGTTGGATCTTTGATTCATTAATGTCTCTTTTTTTGTGATTCCCTATTTATTTAGTTTAATCCTAATCGACAAGGATAAAATTCAGACTTTCTTTTGAATGTTCAATTATTTCAGTGTAATTATCAGGCGAATAATACTAGAATCACGCTCTGTAGGATTTGAACCTACGACATCGGGTTTTGGAGACCCGCGTTCTGCCGAACTGAACTAAGAGCGTTTTGTTTTCATAAAATTATATGATCCAAATCCATTTTGCATATAGATATTCAGTATGTATGTTCAATTGGAATTCGTCTTCACAGGTTCCCGGTTTATTGCTCATCTCATAGAATATGGAATATTATAGAATACGGAATATCATAGAATAAGTAATTGTTAGGGATAGGGATGACAGGATTTGAACCCGTGACATTTTGTACCCAAAACAAACGCGCTACCAAGCTGCGCTACATCCCTTTTCCATTTGTTTATAGTGTTATTGTAAAGAATCTTTGTCTTGTTTTCCACATTTTTCTCTGTTGATATATATCAACAGAGAAAAAATACTTAAATAATAAAAAGAAAGGAGGATTTGAAATGCGAGATCTAAAAACATATCTTTCCGTGGCACCAGTAGTAAGTACTTTATGGTTCGGGGCTTTGGCGGGTCTATTGATAGAGATCAATCGTTTTTTTCCAGATGCATTGATATTCCCCTTTTTTTAATTTTAGTTATTGACACGGGAAGGGGTGAAGAAGATGAAAGGTCCAATTATATATTAAATATGTGTAATTAACCTACTCTTCTTTTTTTTTTTTTTAGGAAAGATAAAGACGAAAGATTAAATTGGCCTCATTGAAATTCGGAGTGACACTCGGGATCGGGATCTGGTCCAGGCTTCAATGGAATTGAATTATTAATTCAATTCCTATGAAAAAGAAAGTGAAAGCAGAAATCCATAGGTTGGGGCAACAATATCATAAAAAATACTTTAAAAAAACGAAAATACTGGCAATTTGAAACGAAATATAGTTACAGATCCTTGTATTCTTTTTGTACTAGATTCAATTAAATTGGAACGAAATCTTTCATAATTTTTCGAATTCTTCTTTTTTATCTTATCTTAGTTGTTTTCATCTTTTTCTTAGATTCTTAGATTCGAATCCGAAAAGAGTTATAAGTGAATTAAAAACCCAAAGGAGGGTCATGTCCAAGGGTAAAGATATCCGAGTAAGTGTTCTTTTGGAAGGTACTGGTTGTGATAAAAAGAGTCTAAATAAGGAATAAAGCGGTATTTCTAGATAGATTACTAACAAGAATCGACACAATACGCCTAGTCGATTGGAATTGAGAAAATGATGTCCCCGTCGTTATATAACAACATATGCTAAAGAAGAAAAAAAATACAAATCCTTTATTATAATTATATTTATTTAAATCAATGTTATTTTTGGAATAGGAATAAATAAACTATGGAAAAACCTAAGCGACTCTTTATTAAATCCAAGCGATCTTTTCGTAGACGTTTGCCCCCGATTCAATCGGGGGACCGAATTGATTATAAAAACATGGGTTTAATTTGTCGATTTATTAGTGAACAAGGAAAAATATTATCTAGACGTGTAAATAGATTGACCTTAAAACAACAACGATTAATTACTGTTGCTATAAAACAAGCTCGTATTTTATCTTCGTTACCTTTTCTTAATAACGAAAAACAATTTGAAAAAAGCGAGTCGACTGCTAAAATTACTCCTTTAAGAAAAAAAAATAGAAATTAAAAATTCGAAATCCAATTTGAATTTAGATTCGAATTAAACATGGATTGATGTTTTGTTCAAAATTAGGATAATTCCATTTGATTTTTTTGTTGGAATAAAAAAGATAATAGGTAACGAAGAATAATTTTTTAAGCATGGTTGTTTATTTTGATAGCTTTATCGTATGATAAAGCTATCAAAATAAACAAATTTCTAGTCTATACCTTCCTGCAGTAAATAAGGGGTTTTAAGTTTTTATGATATTATCGGCAATCATAAAAAGACAATTCTCTTTTAATATAGCAATTTGTGCAACTATTTTACGATTAAGAAGCAATTGCTTGGTGTATAGACTATTCATTAAATTATTATAAATATAAGATACTTTTTGATTCTCGCGAATTACTGCATTTATTCGACTAATCCATAAACCACGAAAATCTCTTTTTTTCCTATCTCTATCCCGATGAGCCGAAACTAAAGCTTTCAATTTCTGTTGAGTAATAGTTCGGGTAAGTCTTGAATGAGCTCCGCGAAAACTTGATACGAATAAACGAATTTTTGTCCTCCGTTTGTGAGCTATATATCCTCGTTTAATTCTGGTCATTTAATAAATGATATTTTCAGGAATAACTTTTTCATTTTTCAGTTATTCTTTTTTTCTTCCTAGTCTATTAATAACAAAAATGGATTCTTCCGATGTATAAAAAAAAATTCCAACGGCTCTTGCTACTATAACCGCCCCAACCACGATTTTTTATATTAAACATTTAACCTCAAAATCAGAAATTGTATAGATACTAGATATCAAATAAAATAAAAATAGTAAATGAAATAGGACACATATTTTTATAATGAATTGGTGGGTTCCTTCGTTTCTATGATTTTTTTTAGAAATGACCAGGTCCTCTCTATACACCGGAGCCTTTTTATTTTCATTTTTGATTCATTTAATGAATGTTATTGTTAACTTGTACAGTTCACACTCTGTGGCTCTACCCATGCAATATTGAGTAAGTAGGTTTTTTCACAACCAAATCTAATTCTATAGTAACGGTATTTAATTATGAAAATTTGCTGGGTAGCTGACCCTCTTATTCCATTCTTACAAAATCCATCAAAATACATTCATTAAGGACATACTTTATTTTTAATTGAAATAGTATTTTCTCCGCTTAACGGGTAACTTTTTTTTGTTACCGATGGGAAAGTCCTTCTCATATGAAATTGCAAATGTGTATTATTGGTTTTGCACCAATCGAAACCATAAATTTTATACAAGATAGAAGAATGTAAAGAATTATATAATTATATAGAAAAGAATTATATATTAAGTTAAGATAGTGTGAATGTAGTTTTTGCATTCACACTATCTTAACTGATTACCAATACTGAAAAATTTTAATTTGTTTTTTCTTAGTATTTAAGCTGAACGAGTCGCACATACACCCTGGTACACGTTCCTCGACGTTGAGGGCATCCCCGAAGAGCTGGGGATTTTGTGACGTTTCGGATTGGCTGTCTTGTGTTTCTAATAAGTTGTTTCATAGTTGGCATGGTAAGTCGTACTATATATATCTATATTTTTGTATAATGAGCAGGTTTAGATCTATCCTAACCGTGAATTACTTATATTCTATATTCCTTATTTATAGCCTATATTAATTATATATACTATATTAATAGATTAACTCTTAGAGATTTTATTTTAAAATGTAAAGTAAGATAGAGTAAAAAATTAAATTTCCAATCTTGTATTTAATTAGAATAACCTTTGCCACCAATTTTTTATTCAACTGCTACAAGATCTACAATTCCATGAGCTTGGGCTTCTGCTGCTGACATAAAAACATCCCTTTCCATGTCTTCCGATATAACCCATAAAGGTTTGCCCGTTCTTTGTACATAAACCCTTGTGATAGTTTCACGCATTTTCAGTAGCTCTTCCGCTTCCAGGACAAATTCTCCCGCTTGTGCCTCATAAAAAGAACTAGCAGGTTGGTGGATCATTACCCTGATTATATCACTTAAGTAGTATTTCCCTTATCTTGATAAATCTTTTTAGAATTCTTTTTACTATATTGGTAGATTGCTAAAGATTGTCTTTATTCCCAAAATAAAGGTAACAGAAAAGGGACAAAGACAAATAAGATAAAGGGCAAAAAGTATATTCAATAACCGTACAAGCATTTTCTGCGTATTGATGCATACGGCTTTTGTACTTATGCAATTCATTTTTTCCTCTATGGATAGAGTAGAGTATTTTCTTCGATGAATTTTGTTTCTACATTTACAAATTTCTTTTTTTCTATCAAAGAAAAAAGAAGTACAAAATCTACTAGGTCTTTTGGATCCGGATCCTTAAATAATAAACAATAGAATAACCAACTTTCTTTTTGAATCTATTTTTAAATACTACGATGGTTCCGTTGTTTTTTATATCATTTTGGTATTCAACAATCCAAAAGTTTCTTTTTTTTTTCATATATTAAGTTTTCTTCTGATTCAAATAAAAATTGTTACAAGCTTTCTGGTATGAAAAAAAACAAAAAAGTATGCGACACTACTAAAATGAAACTAGGTTTCTTATAGATCAGATAAAATGGAAAATACCCTCTTTTTCATACTACTCTTTCTATATATAATTAAATGATTCAAAAAAATTGCATATGGAATTCAAAATACCATGCTATTATTACTTTGGTTTTTATGGCGAAGGTATAGTATATATAGATAGATATCTATTCTATATATTCTCAAAGAAAAGAATCATTGGCGCCAAGCGTGAGGAAATGCAAGACGTTTGGTAATTGTGCCTCCTGCCAAAAGAAAGGATCCCATTGAAGCAGCTAATCCCAGACATACTGTCTGTACATCTGGTTGTACAAATTGCATAGTATCATAAATAGCTATTCCAGGTATTACCCACCCCCCCGGAGAGTTTATAAACAGAGACAATTCTTTATTCTCTTTCTCTATGCTCAGATATATCATAATACTAATAAGTTGATTCGATATTTCACTATCAACATCTTGACCTAAAAAAAGTAATCTTTCTCGATAAAGTCGATTGATTAGGATTCCATTTTTTCCTTAAAAGCCGTACATGCACCTTTTGATGCATACAGTTCATCAAAAATTATATAAGCAAAAAAGGAATCAATGTGTCGATTTTAATCTTTCTCTTTTTCTAATGGATTTCTTCGAACTAAAAAAAAAGAAGAATATACTTAATTTAGTGAACTATCTTCTCATTGATGTATTGCTTTCATCGAGATCGAAGCCGAATCACAATGTAATTTTCTTGTTTCTGAATGGACTTTTTCAATTCTTTTAGGTTTCTTTTCTACTCTGAGTAAAGATCTGCCCGATTTGGATTTGCACATATAGAACAAATAGTCCAAAACTATGTATTTTTGTTAGAACTTCTTCCTTTTCTGAATTTATTAATGTTTTTTGTAAAATACAATATATAGATATGATAGAAGTAGTGATCGTAGAAATATTACCAATTGGTTTTTTCTACACAGAGCCTGGGTACTTGATTTTATTGGTCCAATTAAGCCAACCATAAATTATTCATAATTTCGAGTAATAATCTGGAAATTTTATCTAAAAATGAAAAAATCGATAGAATAGTACTTCATTACACTTCACGCTCCCCATTTTTTTATCTTTATGATTTCATCATTCTCTTTTGGGGGTGAAAGCGGGGATATCTCGATCGGGGGAGAAAACGGGTAAATCCCATATAACCTACTATATCTGACAAGTCGCACTATATATCAACCCAAGATGCATCTTTATCCCCGGGGGTTCGAAAGGGTACTCTTGGAACACCAATGGGCATAAAATGGACAAATAATAAAGTCATATATCTCACTTTAGTGTGGAAACGTAAGAATTAGCTTATCGTGTTAAAAAAGATTTACTTGATTTTATATTAATATTGCTTTTTTTTATAAAAAAGAAGACTAAATAAAGTCGAGTTGTTATAAATGGGTCATTGGGGTGATAAGCGAATATGTCTGCATTTACTTATTTAAATAGTCATAGAGAAAGTTGTCAACCCCTTTCGTCTCCCCACCATTGCGTATTGTTACTTATCCGGTATAGAATAAATCTGTTTCTTTGATTTCGACAAATATGATTGTTCCATTTTCCAAGAGAATCTACTGAAAGGCTATATTCATTTTTTTCCAGTGCAATAAAGTTACATAGTGTCTATTTTTTGTTGAAGGGGTATTTTTTCATGGGTTTACCTTGGTATCGTGTTCATACTGTTGTTTTAAATGATCCGGGCCGTTTGCTTTCTGTTCATATAATGCACACAGCTCTAGTTGCTGGTTGGGCCGGTTCGATGGCTCTATATGAATTAGCAGTTTTTGATCCCTCTGATCCTGTTCTTGATCCAATGTGGAGACAGGGTATGTTCGTTATACCTTTCATGACTCGTTTAGGAATAACTAATTCGTGGGGCGGTTGGAATATCACAGGAGGGGCTATAACGAATCCGGGTATTTGGAGTTACGAAGGTGTGGCCGGAGCACATATAGTGTTTTCAGGCTTGTGCTTTTTAGCGGCTATTTGGCATTGGGTTTATTGGGATCTAGAAATCTTTTGTGATGAACGTACTGGAAAACCTTCTTTGGATTTGCCAAAAATTTTTGGAATTCATTTATTTCTTGCAGGGGTGGCTTGTTTTGGTTTTGGCGCATTTCATGTAACAGGATTGTATGGTCCCGGAATATGGGTGTCTGATCCTTATGGACTAACTGGAAGGATACAATCCGTAAATCCCGCGTGGGGTGTGGAAGGTTTTGATCCTTTTGTTCCGGGGGGGATAGCTTCTCATCATATTGCGGCAGGAACGTTGGGCATATTAGGCGGGTCTTTTCCATCTTAGTGTGCGTCCACCCCAACGTCTGTATAAAGGATTACGTATGGGAAATATTGAAACTGTCCTTTCTAGCAGTATTGCTGCTGTCTTTTTTGCAGCTTTTGTCGTTGCTGGAACTATGTGGTATGGTTCAGCAACAACCCCCATTGAATTATTTGGTCCTACTCGGTATCAATGGGATCAGGGATACTTCCAGCAAGAAATATATCGAAGAGTTGGTGCTGGGCTAGCCGAAAATCAAAATTTATCAGAAGCTTGGTCTAAAATTCCTGAAAAATTAGCTTTTTATGATTACATCGGAAATAATCCAGCAAAAGGGGGGTTATTTAGAGCTGGTTCAATGGACAATGGAGATGGAATAGCCGTCGGTTGGTTAGGACATCCCATTTTTCGAGATAAAGAAGGACATGAGCTTTTTGTACGTCGTATGCCTACTTTTTTTGAAACATTTCCAGTTGTTTTAGTAGATGGGGACGGAATTGTTAGAGCCGATGTTCCTTTTCGAAGAGCAGAATCGAAATATAGTGTCGAACAAGTAGGTGTAACTGTTGAGTTCTATGGTGGTGAGCTTAATGGAGTAAGTTATAGTGATCCCGCTACTGTGAAAAAATATGCTAGACGTGCTCAATTGGGGGAAATTTTTGAATTAGATCGTGCTACTTTGAAATCAGATGGTGTTTTTCGTAGCAGTCCAAGGGGTTGGTTTACTTTTGGGCATGCTTCATTTGCTCTGCTATTCTTTTTCGGGCACATTTGGCATGGTTCTAGAACTTTGTTCAGAGATGTTTTTGCTGGTATCGACCCAGATTTAGATGCTCAAGTAGAATTTGGAGCATTCCAAAAACTTGGAGATCCAACTACAAGAAGACAGGTAGTATAACATTCTTTTGTTCTTTTCTACTTTTTTATAATTTTGAATTTCATATAAAGAACTAGATAAATCTTGATTGGAATCATTGCATTTATTCTTTTTTTTCTTTTCGAAAAGAGCCCCACCCCAAGAAACAGGTATGAAAGCTATAATTGTAAACCACGATTAAATTTATGGAAGCTTTGGTTTATACATTCCTCTTAGTCTCAACTTTAGGAATTATTTTTTTCGCGATTTTTTTTAGAGAACCTCCTAAAGTTCCGACGAAAAAGGTCAAATAATTTTTTATTATCTTAATTGAAGTAATGAGCCCCCAATAGGGAGGGCGCATTACTTCAACTAGTCCCCATGTTCTTCAAATGGATCTCTTAGTTGTTGGGAGGGTTGCCCAAAGGCAGTATATAAGGCATACCCAGTAAAACTTACAAGTAAACCAGATATAGAGATGGCAATTAGAGTTGCTGTTTCCATTATTTTAATTCTAAAGTTTCCAGATCACAATAGATCTATAGGATAAGATCCTTATATTTACAGCGGAATGGTATACAAAGTCAACAGATCTAAATGAATAAAAAAGAGTATTTATGGCTACGCAAACCGTTGAGGATAATTCTAGATCTGGTCCAAGACGAACTGTTGTAGGGAATTTATTGAAACCTTTAAATTCAGAATATGGTAAAGTAGCCCCGGGGTGGGGAACTACTCCTTTGATGGGTGTTGCAATGGCTCTATTTGCGATATTTCTATCTATTATTTTGGAGATTTATAATTCGTCCATTTTATTGGACGGAATTTCTATCAATTAGATTCACAAGAATCGAGTAATTAGTTTATAGAAAGTGAAGCCTTTAGGTTTCTTATTGTTTCTTAGTCTATTCCATGTTGATGTGGTAGTTTGATCGTAGAATTTCTTTGTTTCTGTATTTCCGGAATATGAGTGTGTGACTTGTTTTAATTGGTCCTATTGAAAGTACAGAACATAAAATGGGTCTGTCATCTTGATATAGATGGTTTTATTCCGTCAGATATTTAATCTAGTATCTGGAGCACGGAATATAGAAAATAGATTCTAAAAATCTTAATACTATGATTCATACTAAATATTTAGACCTCGCAACTGGATTTAAAAACCTTTTCAAAGAGTTCTAAAAATATATTGAAAAATTTTGATTCTTTCAAGCTTCTCCAGTTTGTCTTTATTTTGAGCAAAGGACAAACCTTTCCTTGAATTTTTTCATTATATTTTATCTATTCATTGAAGAAGTGATGATCCAGCAATTCTTACTCAGGGAATTTTTGGACTTCGATTAAAAATTGTTTTGAATCATCGTGGTTCTAGTATGAATCTGAGGTTTTTTTTATTCATTCATATGGTCCTAACAAGAGAATCCTTATCAATAATAAAAATTCAAGAATAAAGAAGACAGCAGTAAATTCACATTATACAAATAAAAAGAAGTAAAGAATATTCAAGAGGCCTTAAAAGATCACGATAAAGACGGGTGCGCCGACTTGATATTTTGGCATTATAACAAAAAAGAATAGCTTTCGGATTTTTATTTCTTTTTTATCGTAAGAGAAAATTAGAATCATAGGATTAAATAAAGCAGTTTCAAACTTTCTATTACGGATATCTGTTTTTGTTACAATCAATATTTGGGTATTTTTGTTTGAGCCGTACGAGATGAAATTCGCATATACGGTTCTCTGGGGGGGTTCCTTTGGGTTACCTATCTCAATAAAGTTTATGATTGGTTCGAAGAACGTCTTGAAATTCAGGCGATTGCCGATGATATAACCAGTAAATATGTTCCGCCTCATGTGAACATATTTTATTGTTTAGGGGGAATTACACTTACTTGTTTTTTAGTCCAAGTAGCAACAGGATTTGCTATGACTTTTTATTATCGCCCAACCGTTACTGAAGCTTTTGCTTCTGTTCAATATATAATGACTGAAGCTAATTTTGGTTGGTTAATCCGATCAGTTCATCGATGGTCGGCAAGTATGATGGTCTTAATGATGATTCTACACGTATTTCGTGTGTATCTTACAGGTGGTTTTAAAAAACCTCGCGAATTAACTTGGGTTACGGGTGTAGTTTTGGCTGTATTAACTGCATCTTTTGGTGTAACTGGTTATTCCTTACCTTGGGATCAAATTGGTTATTGGGCAGTAAAAATAGTAACAGGCGTACCCGAAGCTATTCCTGTAATAGGATCGTCTTTGGTAGAATTATTACGCGGAAGTTCCAGTGTGGGCCAATCTACCTTAACTCGTTTTTATAGTTTGCATACTTTTGTATTACCTCTTCTTACTGCTGTATTTATGTTAATGCACTTTTCAATGATACGTAAGCAAGGCATTTCTGGTCCTTTATAGTGAATATGGGTCATAGATATTTGTAATCACTTCATTATCATTTTGTATTTTGGGGAGGATTTTTTTTCATTGCTACAATTATGGATTATAAAACAAAATAAAACATGTATTTAGATATTTTTCTTCAACTTAACAAAAATTGAATTTTTTTTACATACAAAAATAGTTGAAGGGAATTCTCCAAAAAAAATGGATTATGGGAGTGTGTGACTTGAACTATTTATTTGGCCGCGCAGATATATGACTTTATCTTATCTGCCACATTATAATTTACAATTAAATGTGTCTTTTTTCCAACCACCAAGCAAGGCTCTTACAGAGAGGGTAGGCTGGTTTTACTTGAAGAGAATCTTTTCTATGATCAGACTCGATTTTATTCTGCATCAACAGGCTCCATAAGATCCAGTAAAAGAAGTGATGTGATATAGTCTGAATTCTATATAGTATGACAACGCATTCATTTCCTATGCATTGATTTGATTTCTGATACTATTGGAGTGAACAAAGTAGATCTAAAGAACAACGCAAGTTAGGTTATATTAGTAACAAGTAAATTCTTTGTACATAAAAAGTATCAAGATTTTTTTTTGATAGGATAACAATTGCAAAGTTTGAGATCACCCAGAAAGCATTATCAACTTGAAAAGTCTACTCGGGTATTGAGCGTTTACTAAAATTTACTTAAAAAGAACTTAATTTTTTTTTCAATAAAAAATGGTAACTTTGGAAAAAGAGAATAGAATCAAGTTTCTTTTATTATTTAGAATCTTCATATATGTGTGGATAACACATACATTTTTTTCTAGTTTATTCTATAGATACAGTTGAAGAAAAATTTGATTAGTGCTCGAGCCGGATGATGAAAAATTATCATATCCGGTTCTTTTGGAGGATGGATCTATAAGAATTCACCTATCCCAATAACAAAAAAACCTGACTTGAATGATCCTGTATTAAGAGCTAAATTGGCTAAGGGAATGGGTCATAATTATTATGGAGAACCCGCATGGCCTAACGATCTTTTATATATTTTTCCAGTAGTAATTCTAGGTACTATTGCCTGTAACGTAGGCTTAGCGGTTCTAGAACCATCCATGATTGGGGAACCTGCGGATCCTTTTGCAACTCCTTTGGAAATACTACCTGAATGGTATTTTTTTCCCGTATTTCAAATACTTCGTACAGTGCCCAATAAGTTATTGGGCGTTCTTTTAATGGTTTCGGTACCTACGGGATTATTAACAGTACCCTTTTTGGAGAATGTTAATAAATTCCAAAATCCATTTCGCCGCCCAGTAGCAACTACCATCTTTTTGATTGGTACTGTAGTTGCCCTTTGGTTAGGTATTGGAGCAACATTACCTATTGAGAAATCCCTAACGTTAGGTCTTTTTTAAAATTATAAGATTGGTTTCATTTTGAATTCATTTTGAAATAAAATATCATGACATCTGTATTGTATATCTAGGGAGAATTCTTTCTGAACCTACTAATCCCTAGATACATCTATTCCTTTTTAGATATATTCTGACCATTAGGATTTGTTCTAAATATTTAAATTACATATTTTGACCTTTCATTTTGAGTTTAGAAAAAAAATCAATTTGAAAAAATCCTATGTCAATAGATTTCAATTTTATGCAAAATACTTTTGTATTTTTAAAATGTCCAATATAGATTTTCCATCTTCTACGCGAAAATGTTCAAATTTCAGAAGGTCTTCTTGACTGTTATTCAAAAGTTCTAATAATGTATGAATATTGGATCTTTTGAGACAATTATAGATCCTGGGAGGTAATTCTAATTGGTCAATAAAAATAGATTTCAATGCTATTTCTTTTTTATTTTTCCTTAGTTTATCTTTAACCAATATATCATGAAAAGTAAAAAGGGGCAAAGTCACTTTGTCTTGATTTTTTTCTAAATGAAAGTTATCTTCTTCTGCGTGTAAAAAGGGAAGAAATAAATCAATCAAATTTTGGGAGGCTTCATAAAGGGCTTCCTTAGGAGTTAAACTTCCGTTTGTCCATATCTCCAGAAAAAGTATTTCTTGTTTTTCATTCCCATTGACATAAGAATGAATACTATAATTTACATTTCGAACAGGCATGAATCTAGCATCTATATCATAACTTCCGTCTTGAAAGTTTTTTAATGTTTTTATACGATACCCACGATTTCTCTCAATTTTTAATTCAATACACAAATTAACAGGTTCTGTTACGTTGGCTATATGTTGTCTATTATCAACGATTTCCACCGAGGGTGGTAAAATGATGTCTTGAGCGGTTATATATCCAGGACCTTTGAAAGAAATCCATGCGTCCTGTGTTCCATACATATTACTTTTCAATACAATTTTTTTCAAATTCATGAAAATTTCATGTACTGATTCTTCAATACCTATTATGGTAGAATATTCATGTGGTATTTTCTCTGATTTTACACGTGTGATACATGTTCCCTCTATTTCTCCGAGTAAAATTCTTCGGATTGCAATGCCTATTGTATCGGCTTGACCTTTCATAAGTGGGGACAGAATAAAGCGTCCATAATAAAGACGCTTACTGTCTATTCGTGATTCAACACATTTCCATTGTAGTGTCCGAGTAGAGACTCTTAATTTCTCTTGAACCATAGTAATTATTTTGATAAAACTCTTGACTTGTTTTTTTCTCTTGAACTATTTTTAATGTTTATTTTTAGTTTTATACACGTCTTTTTTTAGGAGACCTACATCCATTATGTGGCATAGGAGTTACATCTCGTATAAAATTTAATAGTATACCACTTCTACGAATAGCTCTTAATGCTGCATCTCTTCCGAGGCCAGGCCCTTTTATCATGATTTCTGCTCGTTGCATGCCTTGATCCGATACTGTTCGAATAGCATTTCCTGCTGCAGTTTGAGCGGCAAAAGGTGTTCCCCTTCGTGTACCCTTGAATCCACAAGTACCCGCGGAGGACCAAGAAATCACCCGACCTCGTACATCTGTAATAGTCACAATAGTATTGTTGAAACTAGCTTGAACATGAATAATTCCCTTTGGTATTTTACGAGTATAATTACGCGAACCAATACGTACATTTTTACGTGAACCTTTTTTAGGTATAGATTTTGCCATATTCGATTATTTCAATACAATATTTCATTAAAAAAAAAAAAATAAGATAGATCTAGGGTATGGAGATATCCATTTCATGTCAAAAACGGATCCTTTTCCAATTCTTTTCGAATTTGATATTCGATTTTTTCTATATTCTTTTTATTTGCTTTTGATTAATATCAAATACAATTTTTGAAATCAAAGTTAAAAGTTGAAATATCAATAATATTTAAAAAATGGATTTTTCATTTTCATAGAATAATATATATTCTAGATAATTTTATAATTTTCTCTCTTTTTTTATCTAGTCTATTTTTTTAGAAAGCTTCTGTTTGTTCAAATATTATCCTTGTCTTTGTTTATGTTTTGGATTGAAACAAATTACTATAATTCGTCCTCGTCTTCGAATCAATCGACATTTTTCACAAATTTTACGAACCGAGGCGTTTATTTTCATATTTTACATTCCTTAATTAGTTAATCCAAAATTGTGGAAGAAAATAAAGGTTCCTTACATTTTGAACGTCTATTTGAACGTCTATTAGTGGCTTTCTCAATAAAATAGAAAATAAAGTTGAGATTAAAAAACATCCTAATTCAATTGAGTGACTTCTCTTTTTTATTTTCTTATCGTATGTCCAGAAAAAGTATTGGAAACATATTCTAGAATAGAAATAAAAATCCAATTTGCATTAATTGTATATAAACCTTAAACCCCGGGCAAATAATTTATGGATAAGTTATTCATTTAGTAATTAAATCTTCGTGAATTTCCCTTTTTTTTACAATTCCAGTGAAATCCCTTCTTACATTCATCAATAAATATATCTATCTAAAAAAAATAGATATATTTCTATCTATGAGGGATGAAGTTCTATTAGAAACTTGCGTTTTATCTCTCTTTTTTTTTTTTACATAAATGAAATGGATACAAGTTTCTCATCGAATTCGGATATTAGAAAGATTACCATATATAACATAAAACTTCGCCGCCGATTTTTTCTAATCGAGCCTCTCGATCTGTCATTATACCTCTAGAAGTTGAAAGAATGACAATCCCCATGCCTCCTAAAATTCGAGGGATTTGTTGATAATTGTAATATATTCGTAGACCAGGTGTACTTATTCGTTTTAAATTGAAAAAACTTTTATATGATTCTTTTCTATTTCTTCGATACCGTAGAGTTAAAACTAAAAAATATTTGTCGTTTTCTCTATGTTTTCTGATGTTTTCAACAAAACCCTCTCGTAAAAGTATTTTTACAGTTTTTTCTGTAATGTTAGTAAAAGGTAATTGAACCATTCCTTTTTTATTCATGTCAGCATTTCGTATATAGGTTATTATGTTGGCGATAGTGTCCTTCCCCATGGTAAACGAAAAAAATTGTTGCCTCTTACTTTTTATATAATCAACATACTCCTTACATAAAATGATATTTCTTATTTGTGTATTTTTTATCTATAGATAGATCTTTATAACTCATTATAGCTCATTGACTAAGTTCGTTGAAATTTCTATTGTGACTATCATCGACTATTGTAAAATAAACAATTCAAAAAATCGAATAAAAGAAGATATTCAACTAAAGCAAATAGAAAATTCAAATAGAAATTCAAGTATCATAATGTTTTATTTATGTACAAATCACATCAATTACTATTTGTACTGTGTGTTGTAAATAAAATAGACATGAACCTTTTTTTTTGATTTGACCAAAAGACAAGGCTTCTGTATAGAGGTTCTTCTTTATCATAAGAGTCTATTTTGACAAATCAATAAAATATTGAATTGATTGAATTCTTCATTAAAAAAGAATTTTATTATTATTATGAATTATTGAATTCATTTAATGAATTCTAAAAGAAATGAGTTGAACTTCATTTTACTAAGAATTCAATTTTGTAATATTTCTTTATGCATTACTATTTAAAAATGGATGTTCAAATTAACGTTAACGACGAGATCTATTATCATTTTTCGCATGTCCTCGGAAGTTTAGAGTAGGTGAAAATTCTCCTAATTTATGGCCTACCATACGATCTGTTATATAAATAGGTAAATGTTCTTTTCCATTATGGATAGCAATGGTATGGCCAATCATTGTAGGTATAATGGTAGATGCTCTGGACCAAGTTAATATTATATCTTTTTCCGCTTTTGTGTTAAGCTTCTTTATTTTTCTTAATAAATGATTCGCTACAAAAGGATTTTTTTTTAGTGAACGCGTCACAGTTAATTACTCCTTTTTCTTGTAAAGACGAAGAAACAATTTCTATTTTCTCTACTATTTAGTACGACGACGAAGAATCAAATTATCACTATATTTCTTCCTTTTTCTACTTCTTCTTCCAAGTGCAGGAAAACCCCAAGGAGTTGCGGGTTTTTTTTCTACCAATGGGGGCCCTCCCTTCACCACCCCCATGCGGATGGTCTACAGGGTTCATAACTACTCCTCTTACTATAGGACGTTTACCTAGCCA